>NC_134356.1:476458559-476666059 GCF_048569485.1 Anomaloglossus baeobatrachus
TGCTGATAATTTAGAATACTAATTTAATTTAATAAAGAACAATGCTTTACGCTTCAGGACTGTAACAGAAGTCATAAACTTTACCTGAGGGAATAGTTGTACCATTTTGGTGGTTTTCCCCGGGAGACACAAATATGTCTTCTCCTTCAGTGGAAGAACTGGAGGCCGACTCACTGCTGAGGTCATTCTCACTGGAGCTACTGGAGCTGGGGAGCAAAGCATACTTCTGCCTTGCCAGCACTTCTCTCTTCTTTCTTTGCATTAATATCCGCTCTTTTTGCTTTTGTGTCCTCTGAGTTGAACCTTTTTTCATAAAAGTTTTTCGATGTACAGTCCTCCTCAAGTTGCTCACCTGATAACAAGGCCTTTTCATAAGCATAGGCACAGAGTCTGATGGGGGACGAGGCCATTTTTGAGCCCTCGCACTGGGAGTTCTGTTTGGAGGATTTACTCCGGCAGGTGAGAAACGTCGAGGGTTGTCCTTGTCCTCATCAGAAGTCATGGTATCAGAGTCACCAAAATGTGAGCTTGACGAAGGCGACGAAACACAGTCACTAAAGGAAGAATCATTGTCATCGTCACTCTGAGGCTCTAGTCTTAGCTCCAACAGTCTCTGATTTTCTTTCCCAGCACAGCTTTGGGTAAAGGAAGGACCAGCCTGCTGGCTTTTCCTCTTTTTCCGGACTAGGCCCTTCTCTTGATCTGTGCTACTGTTTAAGCTCCTCTGTTGCTTATTAGAGTCACTGCAACAGTGAGAGAATTCATTACCTACTTTACTTGCAATCATGTCTACGTCTTCTGGGAAGGTCCTTACTGTCCCTGGACACTTAGGGTTCAGCAATACCCCCTTCAGATTTTCCGGTCTCTTTGGTGCATCTGCAGGAACCTCACGCTTCATATCCGCTTAGAGATGGTGTTGTCACTCACATAAAACAGACCATGAGTGGATTAGGGAGGTCCACCGCAAGCTGGAAAAAAAAAATAAGAAATATCAGTACACAACCTAAAACTTGTAGGCTTTAACTTAACTAACTTCATGGTGAAAAGAGCAGAATATGTACCCTGGATGCAGAAGATAAAGAAAACGGTGCAATGTACTTCCTTATCCGATGTACACAGGTGCCCATAGACCCAAGAAAGCAGTCAGACAAATGTCGTTCAGACAGCAGTTCTACTTTTGAATTCCACATACATTCGCAATGGAGAAGGGTAAATAAATTGTTGCCAAAAATGCCCAGTCTTCTTTAAGACAAAGGATTGGACATGCTGAATTCCATGTTGATCCTTCTTTCCCCATCAGGAAAAAAATGGATGCCCAATTACCGAACTGAGGGTTGGGCTGATACGGACATAATGTATATATCCATATCATGTATTTGACCCCTGCCTTAGTAATCAAGGACCCTTCAAAGCAGATTTTTTAACCCCTAGAAGTTAATCAGTTCCTAGTTAATGTCTGCAAGCAGAGTCTTTGACATATCCACTGAAATCATACGCCCATTATAAATACACAAGTCTATTGCTCCATGCTGTTAAAGGGTAACGGTCACTAGATAAGTCTCTATATATTACAGGCGCTGCACAGTGCTGCCGACCTAACAAAACACCGCTCGAACGTCGGCAACGTCTGCATGAGCTGCATGTGTAAAATCAATGGCAAGTCTGTGGGTCCATACATCCATGGTCACAGAGCCAGTCACAAAAACCTTTCTATAGTGACAGGAACACTTCAAAGTAAAGCAAACTTAGGGTAATAGCCACATACAAGTCCCCTGCCCGGGAGACAACACCCTATTTTTATGTTGTACTGCGGTCATAAAAATAAACGCAATTGGGTAAAATGTTGTGTTTAAGAGCAGAAAATGGAAAACAAAACACAGCAAACACCCCTAGCAAGCATGTAAACGTACATAGGACACACGTTACTGCATACCCTGCTCACATGTGTTATGTAGCTTCTTGTGGGGGGTCAGGAGTTTATGAGAGCAATAGGGCAAACTAATTGTGCATAGCTGTCATGGCTCAGCTATAAACTGCAGAGCCACAAATGGTCAATGTTCCATCTGACAACTTTACCTCCTCTGTCTGACTTGCTGTTAACGCCTGTTGTCAAGTGTTATCCGTCCGTAGCAGCAGCGACCCTGACTGGTTACAGGAAGTGTGGATGGGTCTAACAGACAAACGAGCAGGCGCTCAGAAAGAATGGGCCGGGGGCCACACCACTGCCTCCCCCACTGCCCACTGTCACTGCTATTTGTATTCTTAGGAAGCAGACAGCGGTGATTACAATTGGTGGAGGAGAGGCCGCTGGCACAGAGTACACAATGTCACATCATGTTTGTGTTGGTGTCATCCGGGCTCTATGGTTTCCTCCCAAACTTTAGACTAAGCCCCAATGGGATAGTGTTGCTGATGTATATAAAGTGATGTGGAATTAATGGCGCTATAAGTGATTAAATATAAATATTATTGGTGCTGTGCGAAAAGTCAATGCATCGGAGGACAGAGCAGAGCATCAAAGGAGCAGGAGCAAGTGGAGGATGTGGTGGTTTTTGTTTTTTTTTGTTTCTCCCCATGTGCATGGGATGTTTGCATATATTTAGGAGACTCTGTGGGGGCTCAAACTGTATATAGGGGGCTCATACTGTACGCTGGTGGCTGTGTGGGGCTAACACTATATAGAGTGGGCTATGTTGGCTCCTAAAAGATATTGGAAGCTATAAGTCTCAGAAATGTATATAGGATGCTATGTGGGGGCTTATACTGTATTTAGGGGTTCAAAATGTATATTGGAGGCTATGTGAGGGCTCAGTGTATATAGGGGACTACGTGTGGCCTCCTACTGTATATAATGAACTATGGGGGCTCATACTGCATATAGGGGCTGTGTGTGACCTTATACTGTATATAATGAACTATGAGGGCTATTGTATATAGGTGCTGTGTGAGCTCATACTGTATTTAGGGCTTGTCAGCATAGTTAAATCTGCTCAAAATTGAGATTTTATATTAATATTAATTGTAATATAGTTAATATTCACATGGAGAAGAATTAATGTCAGATTATTGGTTCAGCCCTTGGCCCCTGGGGAAAAATTAAATTGCCCATTGCGGTTCTAAAACATTCACCCTTTAATGTTATATTATAGGTTTGCAGTAAATGAATGTCGGACTCTAGAGAATAGTTTCCAGTAAACTACAACTTTCCTGACAGTCTTTAAGGCTGTGTGCTCATGAGTAGAGATGAGCCACCACCCTAGTGTTCGAGTACGTCGAACGACAGGTGTGTTTGAACGTTCGACGAACACTTTTCGAACACCATTGAAAACACACACACACACACACACACACTATTGCTCACCTTACCGTCCGTTCCATCGCTGGCCTCCTTGCAGTTCGCCGGTACAAGATGTGTATCGGGTAACCATCGCGACCGATGCTGGAACTTCCGCTGACGTCAAAGGCAGGTGCCGCTTGCCTCTGATTGGCCAGCGCGCTGCCTTTGAGTAGCATCTCACAGAGGAAATTCCTCCCTTGTCGCTATGGTTACCTGATACACATCCTGTAGCTGCTAACCATAGCGACCGATGCCGGAACTTCCTCCCTCTGTCACACACTACTCAAAAGGCAGAGCGCTGGCCAATCAGAGGCAAGCGGCTCCTGCCTTTGACTGAAGCGCTGTCAGCGGAAGTTCCGGCATCGGTCGCTATGGTTACCCGATACACATCTTCTACCGGCGAACTGCAAGTCCCAAGAGGCCGGCGATGGAACGGAAGGTAAGGTGAGCATAATATGTGTGTGTGTGTGTGTGCGCGCGTGTATGTTTGTGCATGTGTGGAATGACAGAATAGGGGACCAGGATGGGACATTTAACAAGTTGTGGAACGAATTGTCTGCATTGCAATGATTTCCTATGGGAAATATTGCTTTGCTAAACTAGTAACTTGGTTAACAAGCACACTCCCAGAACAGATTGTTCTCATTAACCAAGGTTCCACTGTATTAACATTGAATGACATTATTACTGTGAAAAGCCAGTTACGCTTTTGGTGATCGAACAGTTATCGAACATAGCTTCAAGTTCGACAGTTCGAGGTTAAGTGTTCGCGTTCGAACTACTCGAAGATGGCCTACAACAAGTCGAATTTGAGATTGACGAACAGTTCGATTCTAACACCGCTCATCTCTACTCCCGAGAAGCCATTGACCATGTGTATTGTCATGTCCTGGAACGCACAAATATATACAGTACATTCCTTCTGTCTACACAAACAGGTGAGCTAGTATAGATTGGACGCTTTAGGAGTCTAATAAACTAGCAGTAGCCGGTACTCAAACCATCAAGAGGACTTACAAAACCAAAGTGTTCTGTATATTTCACCTGTTATGGTGGCGTATTCCTCATGGTAATTTACCAGTAGATATTCGAGCATTCCAGATTTTACTCTGGTGTAAACATGCAAGCAAAACGCTCATTTGTCAGCTGAGCAGACAGTTTTCAGCAGTACATTATCCTGAGTAAAGAGGGATGTGCAGCCGAGAGCATGATACTGTATGGGGACAGATCCCCCATATTAGTGATTTTTCTGTTCAAATTATTGTATACACAGGCTGTAAACAAACAAGTGCCAAATGCCTTGTCCGATATCTCACATGTCCCCCTAGAGGTAGAGGGGCCTCTGATAGGTGCATCCTTTGGTGATGGGAACCATCGTACTAAGTGACCTCCAAAGAAGCAATGACTTTCTGCAGATTGTGGTGAGGTTCTCAAAGTGGACATTCAGAAGACTGGAGCATTAGTTCCCACAAAATGTAGAAGCGTTTGCAGAGTGATGGATGCCCTTTAAGAGTTATTTTATTCTAAAGTCTGCATCTTCCCATAACTTAGTAACCAAATCCGGGATCTGCAACCACAGAGGCATTCCTGTGCAGGGAAAGTACCACGTGTTCACTCGTGGCCACCACACAGCAACAGTCGTATGCACAGATCTTATTTCTAGCTCTTACCAGATCTCATGACTGAACACTTGGTACAGCAACAACAAAACACACTCATGTATCAAGAATTTATGCAAAGAAACATCAGCTATTCTCACTTTTTTTTTTTTTTAAAGAAAGCGTGACATTTCTGCTTTTCAATCATTCCTAATTTTCGGTGTACTAATCCTTAACCAATATTAAAACCAAAATTCAGCAAACTATTGCTGTACGCGCATTACAAGAAATGGTTGTGTGCATGAGACCTGCCATCTACATCAGGAGTGGGCAATTTTCCCGAAGGGCCACATGAGAGGTTCTAACTGTTGTGAAGGGCCAAGCCAATAGGCTGAAATGAATTCTGCTCAACATTGACATGTTATAATTAACTGTATCATTTAATATTGAGCAGAATTAAAGTATACTGACATCCCCCTATATACAGCATGAGCCCTCACACAGCCCCTTATATACCTTATGCAGGGAGCTGTGTGGGGGGGCTAATCCTGCATATAGGAGGCCCCTTATGTGAGCTCAAAGTATATAGAGGGTTTGTGGGGGATTCTCCTGTGTGAGCCCCCATACAGCCCCCCTATATACAGTGCGCCCCCTATACAGTGTGAGCCCCCATACAATCCCACTTATACAGTACAAGCTCCCACACAGCCCCCTATATACATCATAAGTGAATACACCCGCCACATTTCTGTAATTATATTATACCTTTTCAAGGGACAAACACTGAAGATATTACAAGCTGTACACTGACTACTTTATATTGTATCAAAATGTCACAACTGTAAATTTGGTGTGCCTTCTAAATAACGCCACACACAGCCAATAATGTCTAAACCACTGACAATAAAAAGGGAGTATGGCCCTTAATGAAAATAGAGAAGTTGTGCCCAATTAGCAATTTTCCCTCCATGTCATGTGGCTGATTAGTGTTACAAGGTCTCAGGTGTGAATGATAAGCAGGTGGGTTGAATTTGGAGTTATCGCTCACTCACTCATACTGGTCACTGGAAGTTTAACATTGCCCCTCATGGAAAAGAATGCTCTGAAAAAAATAAATTGTTGCTCTACATAAAGATGAGCTAGGCTGTAAGAAGATTGCCAACACACTGAAACTGAGCTGCAGCAAGGTGGCCAAGACCATACAGTGGTTTAACAAGACAGATCTAGCAATGGCCAACCAAAGAGGATGAGTGCACGTACTCTGCATCATATCTAGAGGTTGCCTTTTCAAAATAAACATATGAGCACAGCCAGTATTGCTGCAGAGGTTAAAGAAGTGGGGGATCAGCCTATCCGTGCTCCGGCCATATGACACACACACACACACACACCAAATTGGTTTGTATGGCTGTCGTGCAAGAAGGAAGCCTCTTCTAAATATGATGTACAATAAAGCCCAAAAACTGTTTGTTGAATACAAGCAGACTAAGGACATGGGTTACTGCTACCATGTCCTGTGGTCTGATGAGACCAAGATAAACTTATTTGGATAAGAAGGTGTCAAGCGTGTGTGGTGGCAACCAGTTGAGGAGTACAAAGACAAGTGTGTCGTCTACCGTCAAGCATGAGTGCTGTCAGTTCGGGGAAGCTACAGTTTATGAGGGAACTATGAATTAGCATCATGTACTGTGATATACTCAAGCAAAGCAGGAAATATTACTGCGTTGTGTTTTGTTTTTATTTATTTTAAAAAAAAAATGCATTCCACTTGGACCAATGTTACTCTATGGGGCCGTTCCGATCTGCAATGCACTGCGATATACGCCTCAGCTGACAATGACAACTGGTGTGGCCCCAGCCTTATACAAGCTGTACACACACTACTTTACCTTGTATCAAAGTGTCATATCTTAGGCTATGTGCCCACGGGAGCTTGTTTGTGCGGATTTTGTCGCGGAAAACCTGCAGATTTTTCTGGATTTTCCAGATAAATCCGCAGGTTTTAGCATGTACAGTCACTCCCCATATTATCCTATGGGACATGGGGAGTGCTGTGTCTACGCTGCGGAAAGTGCGGCTGACGAACATGCTGCGGATGTAGGCATCCGCATGTATAATTGCAAGTCAATTATTCATGTGGAATTACCTGCGGATGTCCCGGCCCTCCGCTATGGAGATAGAGGCCGGGACGTCTGCAGGTAAGCCGCATGAATGTCCTCATGTTTCCCGCAGCTATTCCGCTGTAATCTAGCAGCTAAAAATAGCTGCGGACGCCGGCGGGCAGCTGCAGGAAACAAGCGCTCGTACCTGCGGATACATCCGCAGGTACGAGCGCCCGTGGGCACATAGCCGTAAGTGTTGTCCCATGAAAAGACAGACAAAATATTTACAGAAATGTGGGTGGTGTATTACTTTTGTGATATACTGTATGTAGGAGCTCACAGTATTTAGAGGGGCACAAAAGTGTGAAGGGTGTATTGACTTGTGAAATACTGTACATTTCTGAGCCCCCACACAGTCTACTACACAAATGGAAAGATGCTACACCCCCAGAGTGCTACGGCCTCCGATGCACTGATGCTACTCAACAGAACAAGTGATGTGTTACCGTATCTGCTGTGCATTACACTGATTGATGGAAGATGGAGCCAGCGGCCTCTCCTCCACCAATGTATCCACTGCTACCTGCATCCGGAGCATGCAAATAGTAGTGCTATTTGGCGTGGGTGGCAGCAGACTGGGGAGGGCTGGATGTCACCCATGGGCCGCATTTTGCCCAGCCCTGATCTACATGAACACGATAGCAGGACATACCCTTCAGTAACATGCAGAATGGCCCCAGCTAACTGCAAGAAGAAACCCCTTTAAATACGACCAAGAAGCGAGCTTAACAGGCATGATTTGGCAAGCTAGTCACAGTGCAAAGAAACGATGCCGTAATGTCATCTCTGGCAGCAGATGGTGTGTAGCGATGAGTAATGAACTTCACACATTTCTGAGAGTCACAGAGTCAGAACAAAGCAGATATATTGTAACACATCAATAGTCTTAGCAAGTAATCGCACATATTATGGCCTAAAAATAAATGATAAAAATAGTAAATCTAGGTTTTGCTTTTTATCCACTAGTTTATTATTGTTGTCAGTTAAAAGGCCTAGTGCTCCTAATAATCACAAAGTTAGACAGTTATATGACATAAAAGTGCTTTAAATTGTACCATTTTTCGGTGGTATGCACCAACAGGGCCATAGACTATAATGATGTAGAAGGAGTCATAGTGGGCTCTGTCAAATATCTTTTTTGGTGGTGTACGCCTATTGGAGGCGGTGAGCTTATGCCTCAAAACGATGCACGACGGGACACTAACTCCTTTTCAGTCCATTATTTCATGTTAGACAAATTAAGAATTTGGTGGCAGCCCTGGAAGGAGCCTACATAGATGACTGCCCCTTATAACATGGCTACTCTCAGGAAAGACCTACTACAAAACACATCTTCATAAGGCGTACTTCCTCTTAGTCCAATAAAAAGTACTATGCAAGTACAAACATGGCAAAACAAACCGCGTCGGGAAGGTCAGGTTTTTTTCTGGAATATGCGGCATGCGAGACAGAAAGTAACCATTAATTCAGAGGATAAAAGATTAACCTGCCATGAAAAGTACCAGCATCTCCCAGCGAACCCAAACATAAAACAGAATGTGGTACATGTATTACAAATATTGTCACAGAACAAGAAAGGAGATTTCATTTATTGCTCGGGACTTGTTTGTAATGACACATCTTCAATGATACGAGCCGGTAGAAAGGAGGCAAGTTGTAAGTCAGGTAAGACCGGTCATGTGTGCACGGCTCTGTACAGCACTTCTGTTGTAGGTCACTAATAACCAAGCATTAAAGGTAGGTCAAAAGGGATATTTAGGGTATGTGCGCACGCTGCGTTCTGGGGGGGGGGGGGGGGGTCACAAAAAAAAAAACGTAAAATAAATAAAAGTAAAAACGCACCCTCTGGCAGACTTGACAACTGACTGAGCAAAAAAAAAAAAAACTGAAAACGCATGCGTTTTCAATGCGTTTAACAGTGCATTTTTTAAAGGAGAAATAAAATATGATAGGATAATTGATAGATAGCTAGAATAGATAAGAAAGAACAGGTACAACACATAGAAAGAAATAACAATAGCTGGATAGAGGCATAGCTAGCTTGGACAGCGGTTTAATTTATTTTGGTAAAAAAAAATGAAGTGGGGTCATCCCCATTTTTCTAAAGCCAGCCATGGTGCAGACAACTGGAGGCAGGGAACTGGAGGCCCATCGTTATTTGGCCCTTTCCAGCTTAACAATAGCAGCCCACATAAACCCCAGAAGTGGCGCATCCATGAGATGCGCCAATTCTAGCGCAGGACCTGGCTCTTTCCATTGCCCTGGTGCGGTGGCAATCAAGGTAATAAGGAGTTAATAGCAGCCCACAGCAACCACCAAGTCCTAGATTAGTGATGGCAATTGTCTATGAGACCCCGCCCCATCACTAATCTTTAAGTGAAAGTAAATAAACACATATACACAAGGTCCCATGGTGATTCAGCTCTGGTACATCCCTGTCCTGTCACAGCCAGCACCACAAAGCATAATTACCCGCTGACAGCGGAGACAGAGCCACGTGATGAGAAACTCAGGCAGTAGCGCGGGGCCCGCAGTTGTGACGTCAGAGGTTCACCAGAGTTCATTCTCAGAGCGCGGCTGTGTGTCGTGGCCTTATTTGCGCTCACAGATGAACGACTCCAGCTATGACCAGAAGTCACCTGAGTGACAGCATCACTGATCACACTGCTCACGTCAGTCACTCGGGTGATTTGCTGTCACAGGTGGAGGTCTCCAGCCGTGGCTAACCTGAGTGACGTCACCGCTGATAGAGCGACTCACTTCAGTTGCTGCGTGGAGCTCACAGCGGGCAGTCTTGTTCTATGGCGCTTGCTGCGATTGTCAGATGTAGCAGTGCTGGAAGAGACGTGGGATCTCGTGTGAATTACGTTTTACCTGGAGGGGTGTTTGGAGGAATTAATAAAAGTCGTGAAAAAGGGTGGATTTTTTGTCTTTATTTCAAATAAAGGATTTTTTGGTGTTCATGTTTATTTACTTTAACGTACAAGAACAAAATCACTGGAGTTGCGTATTAAAATAGCTTAATTTTATAACATCAATGGTAAGAAAAAACACCAATATTATAAATTTAGAAAAAATTTCATAAGGGATTTATTCAAATTGTCTCTCCAGTAAAGGAGACAAACTCTAGCACAGCGCCACCTATTGGAAGTAGCGATCCTAAAAGTCAGAAGTGGATTTTCAACAATCCTTTGCAATATGACTCAGGATATATAAGCCAGATCAGAATCCCAATTTGCAGACACGGTGTTTCGGGGTGCTTGCCCCTCGTCAGTGCAAAGTATGGGGGTGTCTGATCTGGCTCAGGCATTTATAATGATTTTAAGAGTCCAGTGTTCATAATATACTGCATCAGCCCCATAGAATAAAGAGCACGGCCATTAGTAATTAGCACAAACATAATGCATCACTAACACTGCACTGACTCTATAAAATCACGGACACATGCAAACGATCAGCATTTGCAGCAGAATTTTCTGTTGCAAAAACGATGCTTAAAATGTGCATTTTTAATTCCATTTTCCCCCATTCATTTGAGTTGGTGAAAAATGCTAAAAGAATTGACATGCTTAAGGTTTGAAACGGCATTTAAATCTGCAAGGAAAAAAGTAAGGCTGCTTTCACACTACTTTTTTTAACATGCATCAAGAACTTTTTGTGCTGTAAAAGCGGATCCTGCTTTTACAGCAAAAAAACGCATGCAAACGCATGTGTTATTTTGCAGGATCCTGTCACTTTAAGTTTATGGGCGGGCATTGGAGTCATGTGATCGGGAGTCAGTGGAACTGAACGCGATAGACTGGGAGCCGGCTTCTGACAGCTGCGGAGGCTCGTAACCAAGGTAAACATTGGGTAACTTGCTTGGATACCCGATATTTACCTTGGTTACGAGCATCCGCAGCTGCTAGGAGCCGGGCTGCCTGCTCCCTGCACACGTAACCAATGTAAACATCGTGTAACTAAGAAGTGCTTTGCTTGGTTACCCGATATTTACCTTAGTTACGAGTGTCCGCAGCTCTCAGGCGGGGGAGAGAGAGGAGGGGGAGAGAGGGAGTGGGGAGAGACAGAGGGACTGATCACCCGAGGCTAGTTTCTGTGCATGCTCAGTAGAGCAAGCAGGATCCTGTCTATCAGCATGCCAGCGTTCACATGCGTTTGCGTGCAGTATAGTCTGGATCCAGCAATTTGCAGTATTTGGACGCAGCTCAAATACGCTACAAGTAGCGTTTTTCAAAAATGTTAAAAAACTGCAAGTCGCTGGATCCTCACTATAACGCACGCAAACACAGGTGAACGCATGTTGACGCGAGTACATTGCAAATGCATTGAAATGAAAAAACGCATTTGCACTGGATACGTTTTTGCGTTAAAACGTTCAGGACGCATGTTAAAAAAATGTAGTGTGAAAGCAGCCTTAGTAGCATGAGAATACAGAACTCATTCACTATGCAGATATTGTAAAAAGCGGGGGGAGGGGTTACGTGCAGCAAAAAAGGGAGTGTGAATAAGCCCTAAATAGCACACCTGGTCCAAACACACACACACACGCCAACACAACACACCTAAGGAGCTGATGCAGTGTCTATTATGAACACTGGATTCTTTACTTCTAGGTAAATAAATCCTATGAGTAAAGACTCCAGCACGACTGTGTCTATTGTTTTTCTGTGTTCTTATAATAGCCTTAAAGACAGATGTATTCGTAATACAAATATTATAAGTTAAAATGGCCAAATTGTCCCCCCATTAGCCATTTTGCCTCCCCGGTATCATGTGACTTATTAGGGTTATAAGGTTTCAGGTGTGAAGGGGGAGCTGGGGTGTTAAAGGTGTCATTTTCGCTCACATACTGGTCACTGGAAGGTCAACATGGCACTTCATTACAAATAATTCTATGAGGATTTGAAAAAGATATAACTTAGGCTACTTTCACATCTCCGGTTTTTGCTATGCGGCACACTCCGGCACTTTGCAGGAAAATCGCAACCGTTTTTTTTTTGCTGCCGGTTGCGATTTTCCTGCATAGACTTTAATTAGTGCCGCATTGTGCCGCATGGGCTCCCGTTCGGTCCGGTTTTTGCCGCATGCGGCAGATTTAGCCGATGCGGCGGCCGGATGGAACGTTGCCTGGCACGTTTTTTCGTGCGGCAAAAAAAACCGCATTGCGCCGCATTCGGCCGATGCGGCGCATTTTTCAATGCTTGCCTATGGCGGCCGGATGCGGCAATAACCGCATCCGGCCGCCGCATGCGGTTTTTGCCACTGCGCATGCTCAGTAGCATGCCGCAAGCGGCAAAAACCGGACTGGCCGCAAAGGAAAAACTTATGCAAAGGATGCGGTGTGTTCACCGCATCCGTTGCATAGCTTTCACAGCCGGATTGAGCCGCACAGCTCAAGCCGGATGTGTGAAAGTAGCCTTACTCTACATAACGATGTCTAAACTATAAAAAGATTGCCATCACCCTGACACTGAACTGCAGTATGGTGGCCAAGACCATACAGTAGTTTAACAAGACCGGCTCCATTCAGAACAGGCTTCACCATGGTCAACCAAAGCAGTTGAGTGCTCGTGCTCAACATCATATCCAGAGGTTATCTTTTCAAATCAGACATGTGAGCTCTGCCAAAATTGCTGCAAAACGTTAAAGGGGAGGGAGATGTCGGCCTGTCCGTGCTCAGACCATACGCTGCACACTGCATCAAATTGGTCAGAATGGCTGTCGTCCCAAAAGGACGCCTCTTCTAAAGATGATGCACAAGAAAGCCTGCAAACAAATTGCTGAAGACAAGCCGACTAAAGGCCGCTTTACACGCAGCGACATCGCTAAAGCGATGTCGTTGGGGTCACGGAATTCGTGACGCACATCTGGCCGAGTTAGCGATGTCATTGCGTGGGACACCTACGTGCGATCGAAAATTGTCGCAAAATCGTTAACTGTTGACATGCTCCCCTATTCCCAAAAATTGTTGCTGTTGCAGGTACGATGTTGTTCGGCGTTCCTGCGGCAGCACACATCGATATGTGTGACACCGCAGGAACGAGGAACCTCACCTTACCTGCAGCCGCCGGCAATGAGAAACGAAGGAGGTGGGCGGGATGTTACGTCCCGTTCATCTCCTCCCCTCCGCTATTGAGCGGCCGCTTAGTGAAGTCGCTGTGACGCCGAACAAACCGCCCCCTTAGAAAGGAGGCGGTTCGCCGGTCACAGCAACGTCGCTAAGCAGGTAAGTAGTGTGACGGGTCCGAGCGATTTTGTGCGCCACGGGCAGCAATTTGCCCGTGACGCACAAACGATAGGGGCGGGTACGCACGCTAGCGATCTCACTAGCGAGATTGCAGCGTGTAAAGCGGCCTTAGGGCTGCTTCTCACTTGCGAGTTTCTCGCAGTAGAGCAATGCGAGAGAATCTCGCATTGGAATCGGACACATGTTAGTCAATGATTCAGCTCTCATCTGCGATTTTTTTCTCAGTCCAAATCGGACTGAGAAAAAAAAAAAAAAAAAATAATCGCAGCATGCTGCTTTTTTGCGAGTTTCTACTGCGAGTTTCTCCAATGCATGTCTATGGGAGCGTGTAAATCGGATGTCACGGGACGGCACTCACACCATCCTAGTGACATCCGATTTTCTAATTACACTTCTCGCATGTTTCCTAAAACACTGGAAACGAGCGATGTCTCAATGTCTGTCAATCACTATTCTCTGTCAGTCGGTTTCTCCCTCTCAGTCTCTATTCTCTCTGTCGGTCCGTCACTATCTCTGTCCCTCTCTCACAGGCTTTCGGTCATTTTCCCCTCCTCTCTCATACTCACCGTTCCCCGATCTCCGGCGCGGCGCTGCACGGCATTCACACTGCTGCGGCGGCTTTTACTATTGTGAAAAAGCCGGCCGCTCATTAAACAATCTCGTATTCCCTGCTTTCCCCGCCCACAGGCGCCTATGATTGGTTGCAGTGAGACACGCCCCCACGCTGTGTGACAGGTGTCTCACTGCACCCAATCACAGCATCTGTTGGGCGGGTCTATACTGTGCAGTGAAATAAATAATTAAAAAAACCGGCGTGCGGTCCCCCCCAAATTTTAATACCAGCCAGATAAAGCCATACGGCTGAAGGCTGGTATTCTCAGGATGGGGAGCTCCACGTTATGGGGAGCTCCACGTTATGGGGAGCCCCCCAGCCCAACAATACCAGTCAGCAGCTGCCCAGAATTGCCGCATACATTATATGCGACAGTTCTGGGACTGTACCCGGCTCTTCCCGATTTGCCCTGGTGCGTTGGCAAATCAGGGTAATAAGGAGTTAATGGCAGCCCATAGCTGCCAATGAGTCCTAGATTAATCATGTCAGGCGTCTCCCCGAGACAGCCTCCATGATTAATCTGTAAGTTACAGTAAACACACACACACACACACACACACACACACACACACACACACACACACACACACACACACAAATCCTTTATTAGAAATAAAAACACAAATTCCCTCATTACCAATTTAATAAGCCCCAAAAAGCCCTCCATGTCCGGCGTAATCCACAGACCTCCAGCGTCGCATCCAGCTCTGCTGCATGCAGGTGGCAGGAGCAGCAGAAGACACCGCCGCTCCTGTCACCTCCATGCAGCAACTGAGGTGAGTAGCGCGATCTGCTGAGGTGTCACTGAGGTTAATCGCGGCCACCGCTGGATCCAGTGACAGCGGGTAACCTCAGTGACACCTCAGCAGATCGCACTACTCACCTCAGTTGCTGCGTGGAGGTGACAGGCGCAGCAGTGTCTGCTGCAGCTCCTGTCACCTTCATGCTGGAAGCGACGCTGGAGGTCCGTGGATTACGCTGGACATGGAGGGCTTTTTGGGGCTTATTAAATTGGTAATGAGGGAATTTGTTTGTTTTTTTATTTCTAATAAATGATTTTTTCGGGTGTGTGTGTGTGTGTGTGTTTATTTACTGTAACTTACAGATCATGGAGGGTGTCTCAGACGCCTGACATGATTAATCTAGGATTTAGTGGCAGCTATGGGCTGCCATTAACTCCTTATTACCCCGATTTGCCAACGCACCAGGGTAAATCGGGAAGACCCGGGTACAGTCCCAGAACTGTCGCATTTAATGTATGCGGCAATTCTGGGCGGCTGCTGACTGATATTGTTAGGCTGGGGGGCTCCCCATAACATGGAGCTCCCCATCCTAAGAATACCAGCCTTCAGCCGTATGGCTTTATCTGGCTGGTATTAAAATTGGGGGGGACCGCACGCCATTTTTATTTATTTATTTCACTGCACAGTATAGACCCGCCCACCGGCTGCTGTGATTGGTTGCAGTGAGACACCTGTCACTCAGCGTGGAGGCGTGTCTCACTGCAACCAATCATAGGCGCCTGTGGGTGGGGAAAGCAGGGAATACGAGATTGTTTAATGAGCGGCCGGCTTTTTCAAAATAGTAAAAGCCGCCGCAGCAGTGTGAACGCCGTGCAGCGCCGCGCCGGGGATCGGGGATCGGTGAGTATGAGAGAGGGCTGCTAACTTCAGTCACTCGGGGTATTAGCGGTCACCGGTGAGCCCTTCACAGGTGACCGCTAATCAGGACGCGGCACAGACAGAGCCGCAGCATGACAATGAAGTCGGGTGAAGTTCACCCGAGTTCATTCTGATTGTGTGGCTCTGTCTGTGTCTGCCGTCATCTGCCATTAAGCTCTGCTGCATGACTGTCTGTGTCTGCTGTCAGCGGCCATGTAGCAGCGCTGAATGGCAGATGACATAGTAAAAAATACGCATTACACACGCATTACACACGCTAGTAAAATCATTAATTTATTAAAAAAAAGCATCACACTTGCGTTGCACTCGGACCTAACGTGAACTAAAATCAGCCGAGTTTTTTTCAGCCCAGTCGGACCGATTTTACTCGCATAGATGTGTTTCCACCCTTAAGGACAAACCCTGTCCTGTGGTCTGATGGTTCAAATGGTGTTTAAGCACACCAATCACCAGGATTTTGCTAGATAACATAAAGCCAGGGCTATACTGGTTCTATCATGGAGATTCTCTCCATGCCTGTAGTGGCCAGCTCAGCTGTATAGGTTTTGAAATCCAAGAAAGTTTATCAAAGCAGCAGCTTCTTGAGTGATAGTAGGTGGGGATCAGATAATATCAGGAAGGGTAAGGGAGGGGGGGGGTAGTCATAGTTATCCCCTTCCCCTGCTAGAATTAGCATATGTATTATCCAAATCGATTTAATGCTCAACTTGCAGGACATGTGACCATAAGGGGGCAAGGCCTCAGCCAACAAAGCTGATACCAGGAAGCAATATTTTTCTGGTTGCTGAGGTCCCGCCTCTTCTTGTCACATGGATATGACCTCACACAGGCCCTGCTAGAAAACGTTAAATCGATTGTATACTTATGCTAACTCTAAGGCCCTGTGCGCACTGAAAAATGGAATTTTCTTAAAAAATTCCTCAGGGGCTGAAAGATTACCGCACCCGCGGTAAAAAAAAAAAAATGCGGCAAACCGCACCCGAAAACCGCATGCAGTTTGCTGCGGTTTTACCGCTGTATTTTTATCGTGGTTTTGCCGCGGGTTGGTACATGTGTTATAATGCATTCAATGCAATAAAGCACATTGGAGAGAAAAAAAAAAAAAAAAAAGTAATTTCCTTCTGAGATAAGATAGTAGATAGATAAATAGACAGATAGAAGAATAGATAGAGGTATGGCTAGAGGGATAGCTAGAGGACAGATCAATCGAGACGCTGCATTTCTCTCGGTGGTAGTGTATTCACAATACCGGCCGTGGGAAAAGACCTATGGTTAACTCTCTGCAGGCTCGTTACGAGGCTGCATTCTGTACAGTGTCAGACGCGGCTGGATGCAAGCGACGTGGGACCTTGGTGGATTACGCCGGAGCTGTGTATTTGGGGAGGGGTTAATAAAATGGTTAAAGAGGGGTCTTTTTTGTGTTTTATTTAAAATAAAGGATTTTTCGGTGTGTGTTTATTCACTTTACCTACGGGTTAATCATGAAAGCTGTCTCAGACGCAGCATGATTAAGCCTGGACTTAGCGGCGGCGATGCGCTGCCATTAACTCATTGTTACCCTGATTGCCACCACATCACGGCAACAGGAAGAGTCGGGACACTCTGGGACTGCTGCATAATGGATGCGACAGTCCCGGGGCAGCTGCGGGCTGATATTCTCGGCTGCAGGAGGGACCCTGTCCCTCGCCCTCCCCAGCCTGAGAATACCGGGCCGCAGCTGTGTGTTTACCTCGGCTGGACGGCAAAAATACAGTGGAGCCCACGTGTTTTTTTTTTTAATTTGTCCGTTTGATTTGTATGTGCATTCTATATGTCTGTGTGTGAGTGTGATCTGTGTTTACTTTCTGCTCCGCTTCCTCTTCCTGTCATAATGACATCACTTCCCTGCAAACTGCAGGGCAGTGCTGAACATTATGTCCCGAAACCACGAAATACCGCAGGGAATAACGCAGGAAAACGCAATGAACCGCATAGAATTTGCTACATGCGTTATTCCCTGCGGAATTTCACGATTACATTGCAGTCAATAGAGTGAAATGCCGCAGCGACGTGCAGAAAAGTGACATGCAATTGTTTTTGCTGCGGGAATCCCGCAGCAAAACATGCACCTGTCAAAATCCGCATAGTGTGCACAGCATTTTTTTTCCCCATAGGTTTTGCTGGTGAATCACTGCAGAGATGTTATGAACATAACATGCAAAGAAACATGCAGCAAATCCGTGGGAAATCCGAGGCAAAAACCGGTAAGTGCGCACAGGGCCTAACAGGGGGAGGTGATAACTATAATACCCCCCCTTTAGATATTATCTGGTCTTCAGCTGCTGTCACTCAAGAAGCTGCCGATTTTATAAACTTTACTTTCAAAACCTTTACATCCGAGCTGACCACTACAGGCATGAAGAAGAGAATCAGCCTCAGTGCCAGTATAGCACTGGCTTTAGGTCATGTATGAAAATCCTGGTGATTAGTTCTTTTTAAGTGTGTGTGGCAGCAACCAGGTGAGGAAAAAGTCAAGTGTGTTCCCTACAGTCAAACATTGTGGTGGGCGTATCATGGTTTGGGGCGCTACAGTTCGAGGGAACCATGAATGCCAACATGAACTGTGACATATTGAATCAAAGCATGATGCACTCCCTTCAGAAACTGGCCACGGGGCAGTATTCCGACATAATGACCCCAAACACACCTCCAAGACAAGCACTGCCTTGTTAGATAAGCTGAGGATAAAAGGTGCTGGACTGGACTCCAGACCTAAACCCTAGTGAGCATCTGTGGAGCATATTCAAATGCAAGGTGGAGGAGCGCAAGGTCTCTAACATCCACCAGCTCCATGATGCCATCATAGAGGAGTGGAAGAGGATCCAGTGATTCCTGAGAAGTTCTAATGAACTCCATGCCCAAGAGCGTTCAGTAATTTAAAATATTGGTGGGCACACAAAATAATGACACTTTGGGCACAATTTGTCCATTTTCACTTAGTGGTGCGCTCACTTTTGTGAAAAAAAAATCCCCCCCCCCCAAAAAAACCCAAAAAACATTGTTTACTAAGGTCCCACCACACAACATCTGCTGCTTATGTCCTGGTGCCAGATGGGACCTTCAGTGATCTCAAGGAGGAACTCCGGCACACTTAGGGGCACTTTGCACATTACGACATCGCAGGTGCGATGTCGGTGGGGTCAAATCGAAAGTGACGCACATCCGGCGTCGCTGTTGACATCATAGTGCGTAAAGCCTTTTTCAAACGATTAACGAGCGCAAAAGCGTCGTAATCGTATCATCAGTGTAGCGTCGGTCATTTCCATGAATTGGGAATGACCAATGTTACGATGTAGTTCCTCGTTCCTGCGGCAGCACATATCGCTGTGTGTGAAGCCGCAGGAGCGAGGAGCATCTACCTGCGTCCCGACGGCAATGCGGAATGAAGGAGGTGGGCGGGATGTTTAAGTCCCGCTCATCTCCGCCCCTCCGCTTCTATTGGCCGCTTGCCATGTGACGTCGCTATGACGCTGCACAACCCGCCCCCTTAAGGAGGCAGGTCGGCGGCCAGAGCAACGTCGCAGGGCAGGTGAGTGCATGTGAAGCTGGCGCAGAGATAATGTTCGCTACGCCAGGTATCACAAGAGATCGCATGTGCGACGGGGGCGGGGACTATCGCGCTCGGCATCGCAGCATCGGCTTGCGATGTCGTACTGTGCAAAGTGCCCCTTAGTGCCGGAGTACCTCTTTGAGATCACTATATTTTTCTCCAGAGCACCTATATGGTGATGCGGGGCGTTAATCTAAATTTTTTGGGACCTTCAGTGAGACTGAATATATAGATATTACAATCAGACATCTAAAAGTCATAATATAGAGCTACTCTTTAGGTTACAAAGCATAACAAAAAGGCCCAATTTTCATTTAACTTCTATTAATTAGCTTTTAACAGAAGAATGTGCTTTGGGAGAGCCCCGCTTCCAAAGTCACACCCCGAAAAGTACAGCTTAAACCATCTTCTCTAAAGCATGCACTTATCAGCTCCAAGATCTAGCCAGGCAAGTCTTAGCAGATAGCTGCTGCTGGGAAAAGAAACATGTAGTTGACGAAACGTAAACAACCATTGGATCAGGCCGATTCAGGAATATTAAATGCACAAAAAAAAACAGAAGTCTGCATGTTGTGCAAATGCATATATTGAGAAATCAGAAATTTATATTATATATAAGAATGACAATTAAGTTAAATGAACCCGTGAGTAAAAGATAAATAGATGTAAAACATCAGGTGCAGAGACTTCCACTGGTGGCTGTTGCAGAGGAGCGATTACCTAAGCACGCATTCAGCTCAGCTTTCCTGGTTTCAGCAGACAATTCTAGTTTCTTCTGACCTTTTCTTCCAGATTTCGCCTTGACTGCACAATTCTGGAGTTTGTCAGGTTTTACAACTAGACTCAGAAAATGTACAACTTCTGAATCAACGCCTGAATAGAGCCTGCAGAGCCGAGCAAAATGTAGATAAAAAAATCTGCTGTCTATTGAAGAGACTTTATCTTGTAAAGTTTAGGTTAGAATTTATCATATAACAAATCGTACATTAACAGAATTTTTGTAGGAACGCCGACCAATTGAACAAATCAAAAGGTCCGTGGAGCCTCTGTTAGGAGTCTTGACAGCATTTGCCCTGTGTTCTTTGCAGCAGTTTTCAGGTATTGTTTATGGCTTCGGCTACTTTGTTAATAAAGTTAATTTTATTATTTGGCTGTGCCCACGTATGCGTATTGCATGCAGTTGTGCTGCGTTCTGCATTGCAGCATAACTGCATGCGTCCTGCGTCCCCAGCACAATCTATGAAGATTGTGCATAATCCATGCGCACGTTGCGTTTTAGAACACAGCGATTTGCATACTGCCAAATTGCTGTGTTCTAAAAAGCAAAATGTCACTTCTTCCGTGCGCTTTGGATGCAGTCCCTGCTCTGTCTATGGGAGAGACTGCATCCAGAGCACATGAAATCCGCTTTTCAGTACGGACTGTTTCTGCAGCGATTTGAAGCGCATGTGTGCTGTTCAAATCGCTGCAGAAATTTCTGCTGGGACAGAATGCTACGTGGGCACATAGCCTTTTTCTTACATTACCCAATTATGAGGACATAAGGTAATGTCTTTAGCAAGGCCAGGACAGCTTATACTGCACGCGATAATGAGAAAATAGGTCCTTTTCATTAGACATGAACTGCATCACTTTTCCTATTGTGGCCCTATAAAGACTAAGGAATCGGACTAGAGGACTGTACAGAGCATCATCGTTAATTGTAGGAGACGTCACCATTGTCTGTCATGTGCTCAGGGTAGAATTTATGAGCGACTGCCCATTTAATGAGGAGGACCCTGCCTTCTTCTCACATTAGAAATGCCATTCTAACATCTCACTACAAGTAATAATATCTATCAATGTAACATACAGATCCGCAGCCGCCTAGGAAGATGCCCTCTCACATTCCAGAGATAATGATCAGAACATGAAAATAAGCATTGCACCGTTCTGGCATGTATCAGCAAATAATAGGCCACCATTTATTCTAATTCCTTTGACTACTACTACTACAAAAAAAAAAAAAAATACCCATATGAGCCCAATTCATTAAATCACACACCCCCTTCTACCACGTTTGCTCCGGTTGAAATTACATTCTCCTCGGGGGCCGTTCCAATGCACTATGGGGAATTTATTAAGACTGTCATATCCACTAGTCAAAATAAAAAGCACTCTGAAGAAAGATGTGCACGTCTCTAAATGCATTGGTGCCTCTTTGCCAGTTAGTGAAAACCAGCCATCATCAGCCATAGGCTGGCAGAAAGCTATGCTTCAATTTAAGCCAACTCTGGCAGAAATAAGAATTTTGTCATACTGTGGTGGTCTTCTGATTTTTAGAAATGTGGCATACATGGTAGAAAAACCCCCAAAAAGAAGCAGATTATTACACAAAAGTCCCATGTCCATTTGCTGTCAAGGGTGGTCCATATCAGTAAGACCACAACATGATTTAAAGGGAAGCTGTCAGGTGCAATATGCACCCAGAGCCACGAGCAGTTCTGGGTGTATATTGCTAATCCCTGCCTAACTGTCCCTGTATACACTAGTGTAGATAAAGGGATCTTTAGATAAAGTATTCCTAAAGATCTTATATTATATGCTACTAGATACAGGGACAGTTCGGCAGGGATTAGCAATATGCACCCAGGACTGCTGGTGGTTCTGGGTGCATATTGCACCTGACAGGTTCCCTTTAAGATAAAGCCTAGTTGTTGTATGGCCAAAAACTAACCAACATATAGGGACAGACGCATTAGTTTGGTTTTTTTTAAATTATTTTGTAGTATGGTATTTGTTGATTATTTTTAGCCACACTCCTCAATATGGCACACGTGACTCATGAACTTGGTACAAAATCAAAAATGTTTTTTATTCTTGTCTTTTGCTTTTTTTTTTCTTTTTCCTTTATTTTATAAAGTTGCACATTTCACTGATGGCACAAAATCTGCATCAAACCAAAACACATAAAATAGGACTAAAATTATAAACAGGTGAAAACCAAAATTAAACTAAAAAGGAGCACATTTTAATAATCAAATAGATGAACTTTTTCCTATTTATTTTGCCATTTTAGGCTCCATGGTGCCTCTAGGAACAAGTCTACGTTATGGGCTCACGTACCCGGCTGCATTAGGCTATGTGCCCACGTTGTGTGTTTTCATGGTTACGCTGCGATCTGCAGCGCAGCGTAACTGCATGCGTCCTGCGTCCCCTGCACAGTCTATGGAGATTGTGCAGGAGCCGTGCGCACGTGGCGTATTAGAACGCAGCGATTCAGCTGCTGCCCGAATCGCTGCGTTCTAAGAAGTGACATGTCACTTCTTCCGAGCGGTTTGCATGCTGTCTATAGGGAGAAGCAGCATGCAGAGCGCACGTTCTCTGCAGGCACCAGGCGCTTCAGAACGCAGCTTTTCAGCTGCACTCTGAAGCGCACCTTTTAGCTGCGGTGCAGAGCGCACACGTGGGCACATAGCCTTACAGCGTTGTGTTACATAAAATTGCTCCCCCAAATTTATTTAAAAATAAATAAATTTTTAGGGGTCTGAGAAAATAAAATAAATAAAAGTAGTGACATGTTCTGTCCTGTGCTGTGTTCCTTGCCTCTCGGGGTATGCTCACATGCAATATTTAAAAAATGGATAGTTCTAGTTAAAAATTATATAATATAATATTATATAATAATTATGCAAAACAATAACGACGTTGTTTTGCCTACTATTCAGGACCAGCGCAGACGATGCTGGCAGTGAGGAGGAAGTCCGCAGGGATCATATCGGTAGCCACGGTCTACTAACATGACTGCTCGGTAAGGGGCCAGAATATTTTTGGCTCAACTCCTGGAGAGAGTGTTACCCCCCAGCCAAGCAGAAAAACTAAGGCCATGTACACATTTGGTGAGTTTTTCCGTCAGTATTTGTACCAAAACCAGGAGTAGAACAGAGAAAAATTATAATAGAAACATGTCACCAATTCTGTATATTATTCCCACTCTTGGTTTTGACTTAGAAATACTGAGGAGGAAAAATAAAACTAACCAAGTACTCAACGTGTGCACATGGCCTAACAAAAATACACAAAAAAATAAATAAATTGTTACAATCATAAAACCATTGCCATATATATTATATATATATATATATATATATATATATATATATATAAAATCGAAAACCATGTCAGATCTGTCGGCCAAAAATAAAAGCGCGAGACAAGCTCTGGTGTTCACACTGGCCCTTGATGAGAGGGTGTGGAGGAGTCAGAGGTACCCAATTCTTTTAAAAGGAACCTGTCTGGTCCCTTATGCCATCCAACCCAGCAGCATTCACATTTATATGTCAAACGTCTCAGCCTAACAAGCCATGTATAACATCATCGCTAAAACCAATATGAGGGGGTGTGATAAGGGGGGGGGGGCTGATTACCTCCATTTTTCATAGGAAAATTAGGCTTTGAGTAGGCGAAGGGATGGTGTTTCCCCAGACTAGTAGGCACTCTTTCCATGCTATCATGACACTTGGGTGTGATGACATGATGTGCACAAGCCAGCATCACCGCAAGCCCCTGGAAATCTTATTCCAGCCGCGTCAATGTGCCTCTCGAGTCAATTTACGCATCCCGGCTTCATAGAGGCGCAATGTATATGATCGGAAAACAGCTTCTGCACTTCCAATCATACACAGTGCACCTCTCTGAAGCCAGGATGCGTACACTCAGCTTAAGGCTGGACTCAGGAGCATATAACGTGCCTGAGTATTGGAACACATCACCCGGCATGGCTGGCTTCTCTGCTGACAGGAGCGGGTCAGCTGCATGTATTTCTATGCGGCTGACATGCTCCTGTCTGGAGAGTGTGCAGCCGCACTGAGTGATGCGTTCCGATACTCATGCGAGTTATACGCTCATGTGAGGGCACCCTAAGAGGCACACCGACACCGCAGGAATGAGCCACATGCATCTGCAAGATTTCCAGGGGCTGCGGGTGAATCCCTCACTAGAGAAAGAGGGCCGACTAGTCTGGTGAAACCGCTCCTTTTCAAATAGTCAAAGGCCATAATTTGCATACAAAAAACGGAGGGAATAATGTTTTGGGGGGTTGGTTGGTTTTTTTCCACAGTTTTAGAAAATGAGGTTATAAAGGGCTGGCTAAGAAAGGAATTTTGGTATGCAAATGTGAATGCTGCTGGCTTGGATGGCATAAGGGACCTGACAGATACCCTTTAAGAGACGTAGAGTGAAAATTTGTGTGCCCCTCACCACAAGTCTTACTCCAGTCACAATCTGAAGCAAGATTTGTGGTGTAAGGTACTCCAATGCGCAACATTAGATTATTGTGCCTTGTCCGCACCATTTTGGTAGAACTGGACAAAACTGTTGTTGCAAAAGCTACTTTTGCGGAACAGTTTTACAAAATCTGGTGTAAACACTTATGAATCAGGGCTAAAATCTGGAGCTAATCTTGTGCTAGCTGAAAATTACGTCATTAAAAAAAAAAAAAAAAAAAAAAAAAAAAAAGATCTTTAAAGGGGTTGTCCACTCATAAGCTACAGGTCACCATGTGCTCACTCTGAGGATTCTCTGGTGCCAGGAGCGGGTGGCAATGTGATTGCAAGTATGCCATGCTGCCAGGCACATTCAGACTAGACCAGGGGTCCCAAACACAGCTGGGTATACGGGCTGCACATAGAAAAAAAAAAAAATAAAAATTGCAGGGGCTGCATTCTTTGCAGAGCCAAGTGACGTTTTTAGTGATAGCATATTTTCTTTTCTATATATCTTTTGATCACTTTCTTGAACATTTTTTGCTTATTATAACAAATGTGCACTTTTTGTTTACATATACAAAGCATTTTTAATGGTAAAAAAATTCATGCTTAATTTTGATTTATTTTTTTTACATGTTATTCCCTTATTGAAGGTAATATTGTTTTACAATTAGTATCTATGTAGTACAGTACTGTGCTCCATCCTTGTGCCCCGTAGCAACGTGCCCATGTGCTGTAATTTTAGGTTTTATTACAGGTATCAAAGCTGACTGCATAACACCTTGCATACTGACAATCAAATCCACAACAAAAATCGCAAGGACACCACAATACAAGCTGGCTTGAGAATCCAGTGTCACTGCATTTCACTCTAATACTGTCAATAGTCACAAATGTTATGCCAAGCAGTCCACGATTCTTTAGATAGAGGTGACAACGACCTCCACCTATAGTAATAATGCACTTAATCTATAGAGAAATTCCATGGGTCCAGTATTACCAAGACTGACAGGTACTGATATCCGTTATCAGGATTACCAGATGTCATAGGACAGTATATAGAGCCGACTAAGGCTATGTGCCCACGTTGCGTTCTGTACCTGCAGAAATTTCTGCAGCGATTTGAACAGCACACGTGCACTTCAAATTACTGCAGAAAGTCCTTAATGAAATGCCGATTCCATGCGCTCTGAGTGCAGCCCCTCCCATAGACAGAGCGGGGGATGCATGCAGAGCGCAGGAAAGAAGTGACATGGCACTTCTTAGAACGCGCGCTTCGGGCAGCAGCCGAAGCGCTGCACTCTAATACGCCACGTGCGCACGTCTCATGCATAATCTTCATAGATTATGTTGGGGACTCAGGACGCATGCAGTTACGCTGCAGTGCAGATTGCAGCGTAAATACGCAACGTGCGCACATAGCCTGACTGAGTAGTGGACGAGCGGGAAGAGGGGGGGGGGGGTGTAGTCCACTAGATATCTACATAACCTCACCTGGACATTGTCCCACATCTACAGCATGTTAATTCCTTTTATAGCATTCGTTCTAGCCTTCACTCTGTTCAGGACGTCTTTAGCAATTCTGCACCACAATCTGTAACATATGCAGATATTACCATAACTAATCCACCATGTGTGCGTCTAGGCCTAGGCAGTGTCCTCACTTAGCGTACGGCACTGTCTTAAAGGGGTGATCTGGCTTATTTTACTTATTTTTTGTTATTTCACTATTGGGCTACATTGGGGCAGGTAAGTAGATAGCATCTAACTACCTGCCCTGCTGTCAGCCCCTCTCCCCTGGCTCAGAATAGTCATGTGACCGCTCCTGCCGAGATTTTGCTGCTTCCTGTGATGTCACGTTGACAGGGGCGGGAGCTTATGCTCACCTTGTAGATGGGCATCACAGCGGACGCCATGTAACCGCCCTGCTGGGCAGGTACAGTGCGATGAGCCCCCGCCTCTCTCATCCTTCCCCGCCCCCTCCCCACACTCCGTACTCTCCCCTGCTCCCTGTATGTGCCGGGGTCCTGGACAAACAGGGTTGCCCACTTTATCTAGAACACTGTATGGTGCCCGAGTAACTGTGACCACCCTCCCTTGTGCTGATAAATGCAGCCTCCTGCGCTCCTGGCTTCTAAGTACAGTCAGGAGCGGACAGCAAGGATGTCACCTGACACTAAGTCAGCAGCACTGAGCTCTGCATCGCTCGGCTGTAAGGTCGCTGCATCACAGCATGGAGAAGAGACAGCATGGGTGAGAGATGGGGGGGCAGAGAGGAGAGTGCACGAGTGAGAACGGGGGGGGGGGGGCGAGAATAGAGTGCATGAAGAGAGATATATTACGGTATTATATAACTCTAGGTGTGTGGGTGGGTGTATGTGAGTATGCGTGTAATATACTGTATATCTCCTATAGACTCACATTGTGGACTATATTATAGTCTTCATTACATAGTATTCATTTATCTATCAGGTGCTGAGCAGAATGTGTGCGCAAAGGGCGGGCAGTGGGCAGGGCAGGACACTGAGGTTGGGTGGTGCCCTCTGACTGAGGTTCGGCACAGAAAGATGTCATGTTTGGTTGAGCTGTAGCTAAAGAGGCTGTAGAGAATAAAGTGAAAAATCAAGAGGGAAAAAAAGTTAGAAGAAAAAAAAAATAAATAATGTAGGGATGTTTTATATGACAATACAGCGCAGATTAGCTTAAAATATTTTTGGGAGTCAGACAACTTCTTTAACAGTCCAAACAAAACAGATGTAACTTCATGAAAACTTGAGCTTACTATCCATCTAATCCAGGGGTCTCAAACTCAGCCGAGTGTATGGGCCGCATATAGAAGAAAAAAAATTGAGAGGGGCCGCATTCTTTGTAGGACAAGGTGACATTTTTAATGAATCCATGTTTTTTTTCCTATACTTTTTTTGAACATTTTTTGCTTGTTTATTATGACAAACCAGCATTTTTTTTTAGTTGAAAATATATAGCATTATAAAAGCAATAAAATAAAATTCATGCTTTATTTCAAATTTTTTTTTTTTTACATTTTATCACCTACTTGTAATATTGTTTTACAAATAGCAGCAACATATAGCAATCTTAGCCAACATCTTGTAGTAATGTCCCTATGCTGCAGTAATGTCCCCCATCCTTGTGCCCTGTAGTAATGTGCCCATCTCTGTAATATTGTGCTCTATAGTACTGTGACAAGTAGTATTGTGTCCAACCTTGTAGGATTGTGCTCTGTAGTATTATGCCCCTCCTTGTAGTATTGTGCCCACCCTTGTAGTATTGTGCTCTGTAGTATTGTGCCCCTCCTTGTTGTATTGTGCCCAGTAGGATTGTGCCAATCCCTGTAGTACCCTGCCCATCCTTATAATATTATGCCCAATCTTAAGTAATACGCAAAAAAAAAAATTCTCCTCAGCTTTCCTCCGTTCCCTGCGTGCCCACAATCAGTGTTTTCAGCGTTTTGAATGCAGCATGTTTCAGCTGCGTCCAAAACGCTGCGGTGCAGTACAAGCAGAGTGGACGGGTTTTCTAGAAATTCCATGCCCACTATGTACGGCCCGCAGTAAAAACTGACCTGCGGTGCAGCTTGCAGAGGCTGCAGCATGTGAATTTATGCTGCGGAGGCGCATGCATCCTCCCTAGGGAGAACACAGCGAGGAGACCGCAGCGCTCTGATCCCTGATCGCGGGCACGGGCCACTGCGGTCTCCTGCAGAGGAGACATGCGGCCCCGCAGGTCAGGACCCGCCGTGAGCATGTACCTCACATGCTTGTTGTGACCCGTGACGATCATAGTTCTATGCATGGGGCCAGCGCCGGCAGGACTTCACTACAATTGAATCCTTTGCGGTGCCGCGCTAAGGAGATGGCTGATGCCCGCCAATCAGGTGCAAGGAGGTGACATCTTACAGCGATGTCATTTCCTTGCATGTGATTGGCAGGCAGAAGCCATAGCTATATCACAGACATCACTGCGCGGCACCGAAAATGATTCCATTGTAGTGAAGTCCTGCTGGCCACAGGCATAGAGCTGCGATCGTCACGTGGTCTGCGGGCCGCAACAAGCAGCCTTGGGGGCCGCACGCAGCCCGCGTGTTTGAGACCTCTGATTTAATCCCTTCCCGGGACTCTACGATTTTTCACTTTTTGGCTCTTCTGCTTCTAAGAGCCATAATGTTTGAATATTTCAGTTGACAGCAGTGTGAGGGCTTGGTTTTTGAATGACGTTTTATTCTTAAGTGACACCATCCATGTTATGCCACTTTTTTTTATTTCCAGAGTTCATTTTACAGTAAAGTGACCTGGAGATCTGATTCACTAGGACAGAACAATTACAGTGATCCCAAACATGCAGTTTTTTGGAAGGACATAATATTTCTTTTATTCCATTTTATTGCAATAACGAGGTGGCCTAAAAAAGCTATACTAAAACTTTGATTTTTTTTTCCCCCCTCATTTTGATCATTAGTGTTAAAATTTAATATTTTGATGGACCAGATTTTTACAAAACGTGGCTATACCAAATGTGTATTTTTTTTTTTTAAATTTCTGAACTTTTGATGGGGGATAAGGGAAGGGATTTGACATTTTCTTCCATATTTTTATTGTATTCATTAGTTCCCTTAGGGGACTTCTACCTGTGATCATCTGGTCGCTTGTGCTACATACACCACAGTATTGCAGAAAGGGCAGATTCGTCCAAAATCACACCGCAACGCACGCACTGGGTCTCCCAACCCCAGCTTGACAGCGTCATAGATTTCTATTAGGGTACTTTCACACTTGCGTTGTTTTCCTTCCGTTACAATCCGCCCTTTTGGAAAACAGTGGAATCCGTTAACAGATTCCGCTGTTTCCCATAGACTTGTATGGATGACGGATTGTACCAAAAGGACCTGCGTTGCTTCCGCTAGGCGACGCTCCGTTGCTTTTGCCCAGCGGGAGGAACGCACCATGTAACGTTGTTTTGAGCAGCGGAATCCTCTGGATTTCACTGCGCATGCTCTTTTTTCTTTTTTAAAATCACAAACTTTATTTTGGCTCGCGGTGGCCGAACGTTCAGCTGAGCGCCGGCATGCCCGGGCACCGGCAAGTGACATCGCTCAGCTGATCACCCAGCGGCCGGCTGCAGGGATCGATCACCTGAACACCCGGCTGCAGGGAGCGATCAGCTGATCACCCGGCTGCAGGGAGCGATCAGCTGATCACCCGGCTGCAGGGAGCGATCAGCTGATCACCCGGCTGCAGGGAGCGATCAGCTGATCACCCGGCTGCAGGGAGCGATCAGCTGATCACCCGGCTGCAGGGAGCGATCAGCGGATCACCCGGCTGCAGGGAGCGATCAGCGGATCACCCGGCTGCAGGGAGCGATCAGCTGATCACCCGGCTGCAGGGAGCGATCAGCTGATCACCCGGCTGCAGGGAGCGATCAGCTGATCACCCGGCTGCAGGGAGCGATCAGCTGATCACCCGGCTGCAGGGAGCGATCAGCTGATCACCCGGCTGCAGGGAGCGATCAGCTGATCACCCGGCTGCAGGGAGCGATCAGCTGATCGTTCACAATAGTCTGCCGCCGGTAAAACTGTAAAAAAAAAAAAAAATCAAAACGGATTCCGTTGTTTTGCAGCATCCGTTGCGCCACTTTATGCAACACATCCGTTACACAACGCAATGGATACTGTTCAACGCAAGTGTGAAACTAGCCTTAGATTTATACTGAGGTCTGAATATGCCATATAGAGCAGTGTTTGGACACCAGCCATGGGCTGGCTTTCACAGAAGTGTCGTCATGACAGGCACGGGGAGGTCTTCAGCAGACCCCTGGTTGTCACGGCAACCCATTGGAATACCACAATCGCTTTGTAGGAGCGTAGATGGGCAGTTAGAACACTGTGCGCCACGCCAGTGCACTGAATATGCTGTCACAGATTGACAGCGGTATTTCCAAGGTTAATAGCCACAAGTAGAGCTCACCGCCAAGAGCGGCTGTTAGGCTTAAGACACACGGCGAGAAAAACGGTGGAAGTGGAGTGCAATTAAAAAAAAAACGCATCCACTCGGACCAATATTAGCCTGTGTCAGCACCCATGAGCGATTATTTTCTCAGCCCTAATCGGACTGAGAAAACAATCACATCATGCTGCGATTGTAATACGATCATTGTTTCTCTTGCACCTATTCAAGTCAATGGGGCGAGAGAAAGAAAAAAAAAAAAAAAAAAAAAAAAACAACAACGCACTGCACTCGTGGTACACCGATGTAACGCGAGTGCAGGGCAAGAATGGCAATAGCCGGCTACGGAGGAGAGAGGGAGATAAATCCCTCCCTCCCCTCCGCAGTGCCGGCCCTCCCCTCTGCAGCTGAGGTCCACTCGCATGATCGGACCTCCGTCGCAGGGACACTCTACTCTGCTGTACTGCCAGCGTGAGCGAAGTGTCATGCGAGGGGATCGCAGTAATCCCCGTGTGGCCCCAGCCTTAGAGGCAGATGATGGCTGAATAACCCAGTTATCTACTGGCAACGATCCAGGCTCAATTTCTGAGTCAGCATATAATGTACTGGTATGTCATATCTCAGTAAAGGTCAAACATTGCAGAACTGCACATTTCTCGCAAAATAAGTTTCTATTAGGAAACTCACAATTGCACTTTAAGTGCATATTTGTGGAGTTTAAGCACTAAAAACAGCATTAAAAGAAAAAAAAAAAAGGAAAAAAATGCAACAAAAATGCAGTAAAATTGCTATTGAGTATTTTGATTGCAACAAGTGAGAAAAAAAATGCGTTTCCATGTTTTTAGAGTCTGCTCCACATTCAGGATTAGATACCAATTTTACAACAAAATTAAAGTCAAAATTGATAAACCACATTAAAAGTATGTGAACTGGATAATTGTAACTCCATTCACCTGAGCTAGAAAGAAAAAAAAAAATAAAAAATTTTATTATGTACCAAGGAGGGCAGGAGAAGGACCATCAAAATAAGTCCAAGTTCACACAAGTGTGTGTATATATAAAAATAAACATCCAAGTCTCCTCCTGAAAATTAAGCCAAGTTATCTTCTCATTCATCGTGCATACAATCCATTCTAACAAGGCAGCAGTTCATTTACAAGACTAAATACAGTTTCCTATGTTAAAGGGAACCTGTCAGATCCAGCATGCACCCAGAGCCACGAGCAGTTCTGGGTGCATATTTCTGATCCCTGTCTAACCGTCCCTGTATCTAGTAGAATAGATAAAGAAAGTATTTCTAAACATCCTTTATGATATGTCAATGAGTGCGGGGACTAGTCAGAAGTGTGTTATTTCCCCCCCCACCCCCGACTAGTCTGCCCTCTTTGCATGTTAGCACAACCACAGGGCTGTGCTTACCTGCTATTCAATGCCCAACGTCATTGGCGGCGACACTGGTACCTGTGTCCATTATCACTGCCTCTCTGACACCATGTTTAGATTCAGTGCGCATGATCCGAAGTCTCGGCACTTCCAGTCATGCGCACTAGACTTCTTTGAAGCCAGGACACGTACATCCGGTTTCATAGTGCACATGAGCGGAAGCGCGGTGACTTCTGATCATGCGCACTGAGCCTAAACCTGGCATCCGAGAGCAGTGACAACGGACTCCGGTACGAGCATCACCGCCAGTGATGCTGGGCAATGATTAGCATGTTAGCACACCCCTGTGGGTATGTTAACAGGGTGGACTAGTCGAGGGATATAACGCCCTTCCAACTAGTCCCTGCACACACTAGCATGTCATAAAGGATCTTTACAAATACTTTTTCTAAAGATCTCTTCATGCTACTAGATACAGGGACAGTTAGGCAGGGATTAGCAATATACACCCAAAACTGCTCATGGTTCTGGGTGCATATTGTACCTGACAGGTTCCCTTTAAGCAATGTATCCGTAAAATCAGATGCTTTATAATGGCTCTGTATTGAATCTGAATTTGATAGAGCACCCATACACTTGAACAGGCAAGTCTCATCCGACACATGGAAAAAAATGGTGTACGCAAGATAGAACTTGGTCCGAAAACAGTCACGTAAAATTATCATAAATAGCAAAGTACTTCCTCCAGCAGATTTAGCACAGAAGGGCTGAAAGGTTCATCTCAGAGTGGCCCTATGGGGCAAATCCTGGCTCTGACCTGAGACACCAGAACCTACGGCAGAAATGGGAGCGTCCACTAGAACTTCAGTACCACAGATAATTTGTCCAACCCGGTGCACTGGCTACATCAGTAATCTACAGTTGCTGGACGGAAGCACGGCCCACCCGCCAGCCCAAAAGGCCCATCGCACGGCCCACCCGCCAGCCCAAAAGGCCCATCGCACGGCCCACCCGCCAGCCCAAAAGGCCTATCGCACGGCCCACCCGCCAGCCCAAAAGGCCTATCCTATCGCACGGCCCACCCGCCAGCCCAAAAGGCCTATCCTATCGCACGGCCCACCCGCCAGCCCAAAAGGCCCATCGCACGGCCCACCCGCCAGCCCAAAAGGCCCATCGCACGGCCCACCCGCCAGCCCAAAAGGCCTATCCTATCGCACGGCCCACCCGCCAGCCCAAAAGGCCCATCGCACGGCCCACCCGCCAGCCCAAAAGGCCCATCGCACGGCCCACCCGCCAGCCCAAAAGGCCCATCGCACGGCCCACCCGCCAGCCCAAAAGGCCTATCCTATCGCACGGCCCACCCGCCAGCCCAAAAGGCCTATCCTATCGCACGGCCCACCCGCCAGCCCAAAAGGCCCATCGCACGGCCCACCCGCCAGCCCAAAAGGCCCATCGCACGGCCCACCCGCCAGCCCAAAAGGCCTATCCTATCGCACGGCCCACCCGCCAGCCCAAAAGGCCCATCGCACGGCCCACCCGCCAGCCCAAAAGGCCCATCGCACGGCCCACCCGCCAGCCCAAAAGGCCTATCCTATCGCACGGCCCACCCGCCAGCCCAAAAGGCCTATCCTATCGCACGGCCCACCCGCCAGCCCAAAAGGCCTATCCTATCGCACGGCCCACCCGCCAGCCCAAAAGGCCTATCCTATCGCACGGCCCACCCACTATCACATTGCATAGTCCATCTACCACCCCCAACAATCGCAGGGCCCACCTATTGCACAATCACACAACCTACCCACAGATCACACATTATATACCCTCACACTCAGTGGCTTGGCCCTGTGTGCAGTTTGGGGGCTCTGGCTATCTGTGGGGGGGAGGTAACCCACGTCAGTCAGATCTGTACTGACAACGCTCCGTGTACCACACATTTCACTATCACTCAGCCCACGGAGGGTCCGGCAGTAACAAATGGTTGTGGTAAGATGTAAATACCCCTCCCCCTCCCGGGCACTCCTCGCCCACGCTGCAGCCTCCCCAGCCCCCGACATTAAGGCACCAGTCCTTACCGATCACGGCTACCAGTCTGCGGCCTGGATCATTGCTCAGCCTGCCGTTGTCGGGGACAATCCGACCCCCCGCAGCTTCCTTCCCCACCCAAAGGGGCCGATCGCTTGGCTCTACCCCCGGTGGGGGATGGGGTGGCTCCTCTGGTTGTGTACTTCTGGGATTCTTTAACCCTCTCCCCGTAAAATGGAGAAAGGAGCCGTAGGGCGGGGGGCACTTGTGCTAGAGCTGCCCCCGTACACGACGGCCCGTATCAGCCGAGCTGAGACTCGTCCTCGGCCCCAGCAACTAAGGCTCTCCCTTCCTCTCGCGACACTTATTATGACACAACAGGGAAGCGGAAAAGCGAGAGCCGAATTACGCCAGCTGCTCGTGCGGGTCACGTGACACAGGGGGCCGCGCCGCCGTCCATCTTACTTCAGGGCACTTCCGTTCTGTTCCTCCTGAAGTAAATACACTGCGGTGTGAGGTGTCCTCAGCAGTGCTATCCCCTGGTGGACAGTACAGGACAGAGCAGTGTGGACTCTGGAGGAGGTAAAGCTCTAGAAGTATGAATATTACCTCAGATTCAGGCTGGGCACATACTGGGCAAAAAACAAGAGTTCAAGTACAAACCGCCTCAGAATGTCCCTCTCCTCCGGGGAGTTCTTGGAGAAGTTTGGCTTTTCTAGAAGTGTCATGAAGATGTTTTAGTATTTTTTTCTGAACATTGGCTAGTTTGTAGTTTTATGTCAGGAGACGCTTCAAAGTCGGACAGGCCCCTTACTATTTCCCACCAGTAAATACAAAACCTGAGGGGAAAAAACACTCAAAGTTAAGGTTTTACACTAGAAATGAATAGGAAGAGCCTTTTAAGCAATTTTTTCATTTTATTTTTTTCTTTTATGGGATAGGGAGAAGTAAAGCTTGTATTCAATAACAACCTCTCTAAAAGCTGTGCACATGGCCTGAAAGGAACCTGTCACCAGATCTATAAGCTGCGGCCACCACCTGTAAGGTCTTATATACAGCATTCCAGAATACTGTATATAAGAGCGCAGGCCGCTGTGTAGAAAATAAACGCTTTTATGTTCAATCTATTTTATTAAGTATATTTTCAGAATTACAGTAATAAACATGAGTGTATTTGAAAACATTTACAATTTTTCAACAAAGAAATGTAATGAACTGTTTAGTTATGTCCTTTTGTGTCCTAAGACACGAATCACTTCCACCCATTCAATAAACGCTTTTATAATACCTAAGGGCGGTCTTGTCCGATGGGTGTCGCTGCTCTCCGGTCAAGCGCCTCCTTTCTGCGGCAATCGCCGTCCTCCTTCTGAGGCTTCTGTGCATGACACGTCCTACGTCATCCACACTCGCCGGCATTGAGGTCATGCACAGGCGCACTTTGATCTGTCCTGCTCAGGGCAGATCAAAGTATTGTATGCATGCGTTGGTGGTCTTCAACCTTTCCTTGTGTCTGTGCCCAGTACTTTGATCTACCCTCAGCCAGACAGATCACAGTGCGTCTGCACAGGGCCACAGTGTCGACCTGTGTGGATGATGTAGACGCGTCATCCATACTAGGCTGAAGAAGGACGAAGATCGCCGTAGAGAGGAAGCGCCAGACTGGAGAGAGGAGGCACCGGACCGGAGATCAGAGACATCCATCGAACCAGACCGCCCCTTAGGTGAGTATTATAAGGGCTCATGCGCATGTAACTGCTGAATATTCTGCAGCGATTTGACAGCACATGTGCGCTTCAAATCGCTGCAGAAACACTGCATAATGGATGCAGTTTTTTTGGTAACAAAAGCCGATTTCATGCGCTCTGGCTGCTTCCCCCACCATAGACAGAGTGGGAGCTGCATCCAGAACGCACAGATAATTGACATGCTGCTTTTCTGAACGCACGCCAAATCGCTGCGTTCAAAAAAGCAACGTGCACACGTATCATGCACAATCTACATAGATTGTGCAGTGAACGCAGGACGAAAGTATTTACGCTGCAATGCTATACGCAGCGTAAATGCATGTAAGTACGCAACGTGCGCATGAGCCCTCAAGCTGTTTTTTACGTTCTACAGAGTGGCCTGGGCTCTTATATTCATCATTCTAGAATACTGTATATAAGAGCTCAGTGGTGGCAACAGCTTATAGTCACCAAATCTGGAAACAGGTTCCCTTTAAAGAGGTATTCCCATCTCCAAGATCCTATCCTAATATGTAGTAGGGGTCATAATAATAATATTAGAAAATACCTCCAATTAGAAATGTAGTATCATTCTACTGATAAGCTGTCACTTACCTCATGTTCATTGCAGGACCTTTAGGTGTCCATGGTTACGACCACGCATATAGTCACATTAAGTTACTAGTGGTCATAACTATGGATACCTAAACTGCAATGCCCTGCACATGAGGTAAGCGACATGGCTATATCAGAACTACACTACATTTCTAATTGAGGGTATTTGCTAATATTATTATTATTATTATTATTACACTTACTACATGTTGTGAAAGTATCTTGGAGATGGGAATACCCCTTCAGTTGGCTGTAGTGCACATTCAGTGCTAGCTTTTTTGTTTTTTCTTCATTGAATTGGTCGGTGGCGGACCCCCACCTTGCTATGCACCCCAATTTGGGATGTATTCCACCTGTCTAGATTTTGGCGATTGGTGACTGTTCACATTCAGTCATCAGGCCCTGTCCACAGGCTATTTACTTCATGCAGCATTTGCTTGGACCTGTCCCGCCCACAGCCATGACTCAGTCATGGGTACGGGATTGAAATAGACCAGGTGAGTGCTGCTAAGAGCAGTTCTACTATTCATATGTGAGGCCGTATGGCACATTTTATAAAAATATTTTAGTGTTAGGACTGCCCCAAATGAGATTTGCCGTGGAGTGGCGGGGTAGCTCAAGAAATTGCAATTTCTTGCCAAAAAACTCAAATTTATAATAAGTACAGTTGGAATTTTCAGTGCTGTAGTGCACATTTAGTGCTGTTTTTTTGTTTTTTCTTTACTGTATATAAGAGCTCAGTGGTGGCAACCGCTTATAGTCACCAAATCTGGAAACAGGTTCCCTTTAAAGAGGTATTCCCATCTCCAAGATCCTATCCTAATATGTAGTAGGGGTCATAATAATAATATTAGAAAATATCTCCAGTTAGAAATGTAGTATCATTCTCCTGATAAGCTGTCACTTACCTCATGCTCATTGCAGGACCTTTAGGTATCCATGGTTACGACCACGCATATAGTCACAGTAAGTTACTAGTGGTCGTAACTATGGATACCTAAACTGCAATGCCCTGCACATGAGGTAAGCGACATGGCTTTATCAGAACTACACTACATTTCTAATTGAGGGTATTTGCTAATATTATTATTATTATTATTATTATTACACTTACTACATATTGTGAAAGTATCTTGGAGATGGGAATACCCCTTCAATTGGCCAGAAATTACAGACAACTATTACTTTCTCTCTCAATGTAAGTGTATGGGCATGTGCGCACGTTGCGTTTTTTCATGCGTTTCCGCAGCGTTTTGAACTGCAGCGTTTCAATGCCAAAAAGTTTACATTTTGATTTCTAAGCAAAGTCTGTGGGAATTTAGCAAAATTCGTCCGCACGATGCTTTTTTAAATGCAGCGTTTTGAGTGACAAAATTTTGTCCAAATCTCTGCTTTTATAAAAGCAGCATGTCAATTTTTTTTTGCATTTTGGTAGCGTTTAGCTAACATTGAAGTCAATGACAGTTGTGAAAACGCATCCAAAATCAAAACCCAAGCGTTTTACATGCATTTTTGATGCTAAACGCATGCCTTTTTGCCAAATTTAAAGCATGCGTTTTTGGCAGTATAGTGAGGTCAAGAGGTTTCCTTTTGCCCTCACATCCAGCCCGACTAAAAAAAAAAAGAGTCAAACAATAAGTTAAATTTATATTGTACATAAATATTAAATCTCAATAATCTTTTTAGGAAAATTAACATTATAGTATATGATTTAACCCCTTCAGCCCCCGGGCACTTTCCGTTTTTGCGTTTTTGTTTTTTGCTCCTTTTCTTCCGAGAGCCGTAACTTTTTTATTATTCCGTCAATCTTGTCATATGAGGGCTTGTTTTTTGCGGGACGAGTTGTACTTTTAAATAAAACCATAGGTTTTACCATATATTGTACTGGAAAACAGCAAAAAAATTCCAAGTGTGGAAAAACTGCAAAAAAAGTGTAATCACACAATAGTTTGTGGGATGTTTTATTCACTGTGTTCACTATATGGTAAAACTGATGTATCTATGTGATGCCTGAGGTCGGTGCGAGTTTGTAGACACCAAACATGTATAGGTTTACTTGTATCTAAGGGGTTAAAAAAAATTCACAAATTTGTCCAATAAAAGTGGCGTACGTTTTGCGCCATTTTCCAAAACACGTAGCGTTCTCATTTTTCGGGATCTATGGCTCAGTGACGGCTTATTTTTTTGCGTCTCGAGCTAACATTTTTAATGGTACCATTTTTGCGCACATGCTACGTTTTGATCGCCTGTTATTGCATTTTGCGTAAGACATGCGGCGACCAAAAAATGTAATTTTGGCGTTTGGAATTTTTTTGCCACTACACCGTTTACCAATCAGATTAATTGATTTTATATTTTGATAGATCGGGCATTTCTGAACGCGGCGATACCAAATATGTGCATATTTATTTATTTTTTAACCCTTTAATTTTCAATGGGGTGAAAGGGGGGTGATTTGAACTTTTAGGGGTTTTTTTTGTTTTTTTTTATTTTTTAAAACTTTTTTTTTACTTTTTTTTAATTTATTTTACTAGTCCCCCTAGGGGGCTATAGTGATCAGCAATCCGATCGCTCTTATCTATCTGCTGATTTCAGCTATACAGCAGATTCAGTCTGCTCCGTGCCGAGGAAAAACGAAAGTGAAACTTCGTAGCTGCAGGCGTCATCACATGACCCTGTGCTACGATGGCAACCACCTAACGTCACGTGATCAATCACGTGACTTCCGGTGGGGGCGGCGGTAAGTAAAAAACATGGCCGCGCGCATATAGATCTCGCTGCCAGACTTTGGCAGCGAGATTTAAGGGGTTAAATGTTGCGAGTGGAAGCGATTCCACTCGCAACATGCAGGCACACATGTCAACTGTTGAAAACCAAATTTGACAATGACAAATTCTGCCAGAGGATGCGTTCATTTCTGCAAGGTACAGAACGCAACGTGCGCACATAGCCTAAAAGTGCCTTGTTCTCATAGACTTTCAATGAGCAGTGACTTCCAGTCCACAAAGCAAGCACAGGAGTGATCTAGCTATCCACAACTCCGGTTACGTCATGTAGAAGAGGAGAGAAGTCTGAAACAGTTGATGTCAGATAGTACAGTCATATGAAAAAGTTTGGGCTCCCCTATTAATGTTAACCTTTTTTCTTTATAACAATTTGGGTTTTTGCAACAACTATTTCAGTTTCATATACAGTGCATACAAGTAGTCTTCAACCCCCTGCAGATTTAGCAGGTTTGATAAGATGCAAATAAGTTAGAGCCTGCAAACTTCAAACAAGAGCAGGATTTATTAACAGATGCATAAATCTTACAAACCAACAAGTTATGTTGCTCAGTTAAATTTTAATAAATTTTCAACATAAAAGTGTGGGTCAATTATTATTCAACCCCTAGGTTTAATATTTTGTGGAATAACCCTTGTTTGCAATTACAGCTAATAATCGTCTTTTATAAGACCTGATCAGGCCGGCACAGGTCTCTGGAGTTATCTTGGCCCACTCCTCCATGCAGATCTTCTCCAAGTTATCTAGGTTCTTTGGGTGTCTCATGTGGACTTTAATCTTGAGCTCCTTCCACAAGTTTTCAATTGGGTTAAGGTCAGGAGACTGACTAGGCCACTGCAACACCTTGATTTTTTCCCTCTTGAACCAGGCCTTGGTTTTCTTGGCTGTGTGCTTTGGGTCGTTGTCTTGTTGGAAGATGAAATGACGACCCATCTTAAGATCCTTGATGAAGGAGCGGAGGTTCTTGGCCAAAATCTCCAGGTAGGCCGTGCTATCCATCTTCCCATGGATGCGGACCAGATGGCCAGGCCCCTTGGCTGAGAAACAGCCCCACAGCATGATGCTGCCACCACCATGCTTGACTGTAGGGATGGTATTCTTGGGGTCGTATGCAGTGCCATCCAGTCTCCAAACGTCACGTGTGTGGTTGGCACCAAAGATCTCGATCTTGGTCTCATCAGACCAGAGAACCTTGAACCAGTCTGTCTCAGAGTCCTCCAAGTGATCATGAGCAAACTGTAGACGAGCCTTGACATGGCGCTTTGAAAGTAAAGGTACCTTACGGGCTCGTCTGGAACGGAGACCATTGCGGTGGAGTACGTTACTTATGGTATTGACTGAAACCAATGTCCCCACTGCCATGAGATCTTCCCGGAGCTCCTTCCTTGTTGTCCTTGGGTTAGCCTTGACTCTTCGGACAAGCATGGCCTCGGCACGGGTGGAAACTTTCAAAGGCTGTCCAGGCCGTGGAAGGCTAACAGTAGTTCCATAAGCCTTCCACTTCCGGATGATGCTCCCAACAGTGGAGACAGGTAGGCCCAACTCCTTGGAAAGGGTTTTGTACCCCTTGCCAGCCCTGTGACCCTCCACGATCTTGTCTCTGATGGCCTTGGAATGCTCCTTTGTCTTTCCCATGTTGACCAAGTATGAGTGTTGTTCACAAGTTTGGGGAGGGTCTTAATTAGTCAGAAAAGGCTGGAAAAAGAGATAATTAATCCAAACATGTGAAGCTCATTGTTCTTTGTGCCTGAAATACTTCTTAATACTTTAGGGGAACCAAACAGAATTCTTGTGGTTTGAGGGGTTGAATAATAAATGACCCTCTGAATAAACTTTTCACAATATAAAAAAAAAAAAAAAAAAGAAATAACATTCTTTTTTGATGGAGTGCATTTCACACTTCCAGACTGATCTACAGTCCAAATGTCACAATGCCAAGTTAATTCCGAATGTGTAAACCTGCTAAATCTGCAGGGGGTTGAATACTACTTGTAGGCACTGTATCTAATAACTGATGGACTGAGTAATATTTCTGTATTGAAATGAGGTTTATTGTACTAACTGAAAATGTGCAATCCACATTTAAACAAAATTTGACCGATGCAAAAGTATGGGCACCTCAACATAAAAGTGACATTAATATTTTGTAGATCCTCCTTTTGCAAAAATAACAGCTTCTAGTCGCTTCCTGTAACTTTTAATGAGTTCCTGGATCCTGGATGAAGGTATATTTGACCATTCCTGTTTACAAAACAATTCCAGTTAAGTTTGATGGTCGCCGAGCATGGACAGCACGCTTCAAATCATCCCACAGATTTTCAATGATATTCAGGTCTGGGGACTGGGATGGCCATTCCAGAACATTGTAATTGTTCCTCTGCATGAATACCTAAGTAGATTTGGAGCGGTGTTTTGGATCATTGTCTTGCTGAAATATCCATCCCCTGCGTAACTTCAACTTCGTCACTGATTCTTGCACATTATTGTCAAGAATCTGCTGATACTGAGTTGAATCTATGCGACCCTCAACTTTAACAAGATTCCCGGTGTCGGCATTGGCCACACAGCCCCAAAGCATGATGGAACCTCCACCAAATTTTACTGTGGGTAGCAAGTGCTTTTCTTGGAATGCCGTGTTTTTTTGCTTCCATGCATAACGTCTTTTTGTATGGCCAAACAACTCAATCTTTGTTTCATCAATCCACAGGACCTTCTTCCAAAATGTAACTGGCTTGTCCAAATGTGCTTTTGCATACCTCAGGCGACTCTTTGTGGCGTGCTTGCAGAAACAGCTACTTTCGCATCACTCTCCCATACAGCTTCTCCTTGTGCAATGTGTGCTGTATTGTTGACCAATGCACATTGACACCATCTGCAGCAAGATGATGCTGCAGGTCTTTGGAGGTGGTCTGTGGATTGTCCTTGACTGTTCTCATCATTCTTCTTCTCTGCCTTTCTGATATTTTTCTTGGCCTGCCACTTCTGGGCTTAACAAGAACAGTACCTGTGTTCTTCCATTTCCTTACTATGTTCCTCACAGTGGAAACTGACAGTTTAAATCTCTAAGACAACTTTTTGTATCCTTCCCCTGAACAACTATGTTGAATAATCTTTGTTTTCAGATCATTTGAGAGTTGTTTTGAGGAGCCCATGATGCCACTCTTCATAGGAGATTCAAATAGGAGAACAACTTGCAAGTGGCCACTTTAAATACCTTTTCTCATGATTGGATACACCTGCCTATGAAGTTCAAAGCTCAATGAAGTTACAAAACCAATTCCGTGGTTTAGTAAGTCAGTAAAAAGTAGTTAGGAGTGTTCAAATCAAGAAATTGATAAGGGTGCCCATACTTTTGCACCAGTCAAATTTTGTTTAAATGCCGATTGCACATTTTCTGTTAGTACAATAAACCTCATTTCAATCCAGAAATATTACTGAGTCCATCAGTTATTAGATATATGAAACTGAAATAGCTGTTGCAAAAACCCAAATTGTTATAAAGAAAAAAGGTTAACATTAATAGGGGTGCCCAAACTTTTTCATATGACTGTAAGTTACTACATACAGGGTATCTGATGCCTATCCAATGGGAAATAAAATATATAAAAAAACAAAAACAAAACACCAGACTGTTACTTACAGAGGTACCTTTTTTGGTTTAACCTCATCACAACCGCCAGCGATAAATATACATCAGCGTTTGCTGGGTTTTGTGCTGGGCTGCCGTATATACGGTGGGCAGTGATGCAGAGACAGGGTCTGGGATTCCTGTTCTAATCACTGCCTCAGACTGGCGACATAATCAGGACCAGATTGGCGCAAGTCCTATAAAGCACCCACGCAACGCTATGACTGGGAGTTGAGGCTTGTCATGGCAGACGGAGGTCAAATAATGACCTCCGGGTCTGACAGCTACGGTGGCCTATTATGGTAGAACCAGCCAAAAGCAGTGTATGGGCTCATGTGCACGTAACTGCTGAATATTCTGCAGCGATTTGACAGCACATGTGCTCGTCAAATCGCTGCAAAAACACTGCATAATGGATGCAGTTTTTCAGTACAAAAAAAAGCCGATTTCATGCTCTATGGCTGCTGCCCCCACCATAGACAGAGTGGGAGCTGCATCCAGAACGCACAAATAATTGACATGCTGCTTTTATGAACGCACGGATTTGGGTCAAAATTTTAGCACCCAAATCGCTACGTTCAAAAAAGCAACGTGCGCACGTGTCATGCACAATCTACATAGATTGTGCAGGGGACGCAGGACGCATGCATGTACGCTGCGGTGCAATACGCAGCGTAAATACATGTAAGTACGCAACGTGCGAATGAGCCCTTAGGCCGGCTTCTCACTTGCGATTTTCTCGCAATAGTGCAATGCAAGAAATTCTCGCATTGCACTCGGACTCATGTTAATCAATGATGCAGCTCCCATCTGCTATTTTTTTCTCAGTCCAAATCGGACTGAGAAAAAAATCGCAGCATGCTGCGTTTTGGAGAGTTTCTCGGGCGAGTCTCTCCAATGCAACTCTATGGGAGCGGGTAAATAAACGGATGTCACACGGACCGGCACTCACACCATCCTAGTGACATTCGTTTTTCTAAATACATTTATCGCATGTTTCACAAAACACTGGAAATGAGTGAGGTCTCACAATGTCGGTCAATCTCTATCTCTGTCAGTCAGTCTCTCCCTCTCGGTCTCTATTCTCTCTCGGTCGGTCTGTCGGTCGGTCTCTCTCTCTGTCGGTCTCTCTCTCTGTCCATGTCGGTCTATTCCTTTCCCCCCCTCTCTCATACTCACTGATCACCAGCGCGGCGCTGCACGGCGTTCACACTGCTCCGTCGGCTTCTCCTCTTTTGAAAAAGCCGGTCATTATTCAATCTCATATTCCCTGCTTTCCCGCCCCCCGACGCCTATGATTGGTTGCAGTCAGACATGCCCCCACGATGAGTGACAGCTGTCTCACTGCAACCAATCACAACTGCCTGTGGGCGGGTCTATATCATGCAGTAAAATAAATAAATAAATAATTAAAAAAAAACGGCGTGCGGTTCCCCCCAATTTTAATACCAGCCAGGGTAAAACCACACAGCTGAAGGCTAGTATAGTCAGGATGGGGAGCCCCACGTTATGGGGAGCCAACCACCCTAACAATATCAACCAGCAGCCGCCCGGAATAGTCGCATCCATTAGATGCGACAGTCCCGGGACTGTACCTGGCCATCCCGAATTGCCCTGGTGCGGTGGCAATCGAGGTAATAAGGAGTTAATGGCAGCAGCCCATAGTTGCCACTAAGTCCTAGATTAATCATGACAGGCGTCTCCCCGAGATACCTTCCATGATTAACCTGTAAGATAAAGAAAATGAAAACATACACCAAAAAATCCTTTATTTGAAATAAATAACAAAAAAAACACCCCTTTCACCACTTTATTCAAGTCCCCAAATACCCTTCCATGTCCGACATAATCCACAGAGGTCCCTCGACGCTGTCAGCTCTGCTACATCGGAAGCTGACAGAGAGCGGTCACAGACCACGACCGCTCTCTGTCAGCTCCCCGCAGCGACTGAAGTGAGTCGCGCTATCAGCGATTACGTCACTCAGGTTACCCACAGCCACAGATCTCAGCGGGAGGACTTCAGCTGTGGCCGCGGGTAACCTCAGTGACGGCACCGCTGATCGCGCAGCTCAATGCGGTCACTCAGGGGATTTGCAGTCACCAGCGAGACCTTCACCGGTGACCGAGAATCAGGGGCCATGCCACAAAGACAGAGCCGCAGGATGACAATGAAGTCGGGTGAAGTTCATCCGACTTCACTCTCATCGTGCGGCTCTGTCTGTGTCTGCTGCCAGCAGCCATTCAGCTCTGCTACATGGCTCTGTCTGTGTCTGCTGTCAGCGGCCATGTAGCAGAGCTGAATGGCAGATGACATAGTAAAAACGGATCCCATACGCATCAAACGCGCTTTGCACACGCACTGCAATCATGAGAAAATTCCCAGGATCGCAGTGCAGTTGCATTGCACACTGATCATAAAGTGAACTGAAATCGGTTGACTTTTTTTCCTGCTACTCGGACCGATTTTACACGCATAAATGTGATTCCAGCCTTAGACAGACAATCTGCCAGTGGAATGCTAACGGGTCAATTGGATTGCAATGCATTAGACCAGTGATGACACAAATAAAAGTTGAGGTCCCATAGTGGGACTAAGTAAATAGATATAAATAAAAATATTGGAATATACACAAAATAAAGAATTGAAAAAAATAATTAAAAAAACAGCACAGTGATAAATACACTTTTTTATGTAAAAACAATAAAGTACACGTATTTGGTATTGATGTGTTTAGAACATCTTTATTCATAAAACTGTCACTATTTAACTAACCCCTATAGTGAGCAACGTAAAAAAAAGATGGCATAAATTATGTTTTTTTCTTTTACATCATATCAACCAAAAAAAGTGAAATAAAATGCGAATAAAAAGTCATATGTAAATTTAAATGGTATCACTGAAATTGTCATCTTGTCCCTCAAAAAATAAGCCCCTACTTAGCTCTATCAGTGGAAAAGCAGCTAAACATAAAACCATAGATATTTATGTACACACATTGTGTTTTTTCAGTGTCTTTTCATGAGTTTTATGCAAATTAAAAGCTGCTTTTTACACTAGCAGCTGCCTCTTTCATGCATACTTGCTGACTCTCAGTCTCTTGAAGGGCTACTGCATGCCAAAGTTATTATTCCCTGGCCAATGTCCAGCATAGCCACTATATTAAATGACCCTTTCCCCATTGCTTAGGCCCCTTTCAGACGTCTATGTTTAATCAGGTACAAGCCACACGCATTGGTATGGTCATAAGTATGTGACACGTGTGACATTTGTGTTTGCATACATGTGACATCAGTGTGACACGTACCGGAGAAAACACAGGTCTATGTTCACCTGTATCTAGCGCTGTTTTCTTCGGCTCTGCTGTCTCCTGCGTCTGACCTCTGCACATTATATTCATTGATTATTCACTGCACTGAAGACCTGGAAGCAGCAGCAGTGCGGGGACAGCATCGCAGGTGACAGGTGAGTATCTAGCAAGCAGTGTGTGTGCAGTGACGTCCTAGAGGTCATTGGAGTTTCTCAATGAACTCTGATGGCATCCTGATGTCACCCCCGCGACACCCCCGGTACAGCAGGTGTCACCACGGTGACTTTACTGGTTCATCAGAGTTCATTGGGAACTCCAACGACCTCCTGGACGTCACTGCACAGACACTGCTTGCTGGATACTCACTTGTCCCGCGATGCTGTCCCCGGCGATGCTTTGGCTTCCAGGTCCTCAGTGCAGTGAATAATCAATGAATATAATGAGCGGGGGTCAGAAGCAGGAGACAGCAGAGCCGAAGAAAACAGCGCTGGATATAGGTAAATATCGAAAATATTTTTATTTCAAAAACACATGTTTTCTCCGGTACATGTCACACTGATGTCTGACAGATCACATCAGTGTGCGATCCATGTGACACCCGTGCCGCCGGAGAAAAAAACAGACATGTCTCCATGTGTGCGTGCAGGGCCACGAGGGGTTACATGGTCCGTGTGAAAACACGGCCTTGTAACTCCAGAGAATAACATGGGTACGTGTGGCATCCGTGTTAAAAACGAATGTCACACGTACCTGAAACACAGATGTCTGAAAGGGGCCTTACTGACTGAACAATGACATTCTTTTGTTTCTGCTATGTGAAAGGATGGTGTCTTCTGCCTTTTCATTTTAGGTAAAATCTTTGCTTTTGTCTTGACCTCACTCTCCAGGCTGTTGCCCCCTGCTTTATGTTACAAGATACAGTTAGGTCCAGAAATATTTGGACAGTGACACAATTTTCGCGAGTTGGGCTCTGCATGCCACCACATTGGATTTGAAATGAAACCTCTACAACAGAATTCAAGTGCAGATTGTAACGTTTAATTTGAAGGTTTGAACAAAAATATCTGATACAAATTGTAGGAATTGTACACATTTCTTTACAAACAGTCCACATTTTAGGAGGTCAAAAGTAATTGGACAAATAAACCAAACCCAAACAAAATATTTTTATTTTCAATATTTTGTTGCGAATCCTTTGGAGGCAATCACTGCCTTAAAGGGGTGGTTCACCCATATTTTTTATTGTCTAGATCGATATTATATTGAGAAACAATGTTTCTCTCAAATACCTTGTGTTGGCAATAGTGCCTGTGAGAGGCGCTATTGCAGACCGCTGCTCCCCGTCCAGTGACGTACCCGTCCAATGCTGCCTCGTCACATCCGTGCAGCCGGCTACAGTCTTCCAGACTCTGAGCTGTGAGCGGTGCTTCACTGCTGTCACAGCCCGTCTGCTCCCTCCTCCCTCCTCGCAGAACGCTGCAAGCAAGAGACGTGCTGTGAGGGAGGAGGGAGGAGGAGCAGGGAGCAGATGGGCTCAGACTGTAGCCGGCTGCACGGATGTGACGAGGCAGCATTGGACGGGTACGTCACTGGACGGGGAGCAGCGGTCTGCAATAGCGCCTCTCACAGGCACTATTGACAACACAAGGTATTTGAGAGAAACATTGTTTCTCAATATAATATCGATCTAGACAATAAAAAATATGGGTGAACCACCCCTTTAAGTCTGGAACCCATGGACATCACCAAACGCTGGGTTTCCTCCTTCTTAATGCTTTTCCAGGCCTTTACAGCCGCAGCCTTCAGGTCTTGCTTGTTTGTGGGTCTTTCCGTCTTAAGTCTGGATTTGAGCAAGTGAAATGCATGCTCAATTGGGTTAAGATCTGGTGATTGACTTGGCCATTGCAGAATGTTCCACTTTTTTGCACTCATGAACTCCTGGGTAGCTTTGGCTGTATGCTTGGGGTCATTGTCCATCTGTACTATGAAGCACCGTCCGATCAACTTTGCGGCATTTGGCTGAATCTGGGCTGAAAGTATATCCCGGTACACTTCAGAATTCATCCGGCTACTCTTGTCTGCTGTTATGTCATCAATAAACACAAGTGACCCAGTACCATTGAAAGCCATGCATGCCCATGCCATCACGTTGCCTCCACCATGTTTTACAGAGGATGTGGTGTGCCTTGGATCATGTGCCGTTCCCTTTCTTCTCCAAACTTTTTTCTTCCCATCATTCTGGTACAGGTTGATCTTTGTCTCATCTGTCCATAGAATACTTTTCCAGAACTGAGCTGGCTTCATGAGGTGTTTTTCAGCAAATTTAACTCTGGCCTGTCTATTTTGGAATTGATGAATGGTTTTCATCTAGATGTGAACCCTTTGTATTTACTTTCATGGAGTCTTCTCTTTACTGTTGACTTAGAGACAGATACACCTACTTCACTGAGAGTGTTCTGGACTTCAGTTGATGTTGTGAACGGGTTCTTCTTCACCAAAGAAAGTATGCGGCAATCATCCACCACTGTTGTCATCCGTGGACGCCCAGGCCTTTTTGAGTTCCCAAGCTCACCAGTCAATTCCTTTTTTCTCAGAATGTACCCGACTGTTGATTTCAAAGTAGATGAGAGGAGGGCAGGGCACTACTCAGTAACAACCATAGGCTTTTTGTAAATCCAAGCATGCAGGCTGAATCACAGCTGATCCGGGGTGCACATATGCATGAAGCTCAGGTTATATCCAATGTAAAAAGAGGAAAAAACGGCACTCACCAAATCGTTGCTGTGCAGGTTGCAGCTTTATTTCAAGCGCAGAGGTTACATGTGCGGTGGGGGCTGGTGGGGAGGGAGAGGACGCCGGACACGTCAGACGACGGCCGTTTCGCACTTACACAGTGCTTCAGCTGGTCTGAGTAGGTATGACATCAGATCCTTTTTATCCACATATCACATGTGGGTGATGTCAAAACAATTAAAAAAGTTAAAAACAATAATATTTGTCCAAATCTTACTGAACATGCAACATAGTAGCAAGGATTTATACATATATAAAACAAACGAATGTGTATTGAATCAACCCAAGAATACACTGAGATCATTCCTTTCATTTAACCCTAAAGGGCCTGTGGCATTGAACTTCATGATATATTCAGATTCCCTCAACAGGAACTCTATTGTGAGCGGATTAGGAGCTACTAGGTTGATTAACCATATAAATGAATGTCATAATTCCGATCAGAATGTTCTGTCCTTTGCAGGGATTGAGTTGATAGAACCCCCATCTAGAGGAGGTGACTCCCATAAATTATTGCTTAGGAGGGAATCTGAATATATCATGAAGTTCAATGCCACAGGCCCTTTAGGGTTAAATGAAAGGAATGATCTCAGTGTATTCTTGGGTTGATTCAATACACATTCGTTTGTTTTATATATGTATAAATCCTTGCTACTATGTTGCATGTTCAGTAAGATTTGGACAAATATTATTGTTTTTAACTTTTTTAATTGTTTTGACATCACCCACATGTGATATGTGGATAAAAAGGATCTGATGTCATACCTACTCAGACCAGCTGAAGCACTGTGTAAGTGCGAAACGGCCGTCGTCTGACGTGTCCGGCGTCCTCTCCCTCCCCACCAGCCCCCACCGCACATGTAACCTCTGCGCTTGAAATAAAGCTGCAACCTGCACAGCAACGATTTGGTGAGTGCCGTTTTTTCCTCTTTTTACATTGAAGTACCCGACTGTTGATTTTGCTACTCCAAGCATGTCTGCTATCTCTCTGATGGATTTTTTCTTTTTTTTCAGCCTCAGGATGTTCTGCTTCACCTCAATTGAGAGTTCCTTAGACCGTATGTTGTCTGGTTACAGCAACAGCTTCCAAATGCAAAACCACACACCTGTAATCAACCCCAGACCTTTTAACTACTTCATTGATTACAGGTTAACGAGGGAGACACCTTCAGAGTTAATTGCAGCCCTTAGATTCCCTTGTCCAATTACTTTTGGTCCCTTTAAAAAGAGGAGGCTATGCATTACAGAGCTATGATTCCTAAACCCTTTCTCCGATTTGGATGTGAAAACTCTCATATTGCAGCTGGGAGTGTGCACTTTCAGCCCATATTATATATATAATTGTATTTCTGAACATGTTTTTGTAAACAGCTAAAATAACAAAACTTGTGTCACTGTCCAAATATTTCTGGCCCTGACTGTACATCTGACGTGCATGCATGGTTACTAATGCACATTGCAGCAGAAGGAGCTGGCCACCTGGTAAAGTGGAAGTAGGGCCTGGCACTGGTGCCAGGACGGGAGAGTAACTGATTATAGGTACATATTTCTATGCCCACAAAACTCCCCATGACCCGAGTGTTTATAGATCACTGTGGTGCACAAAATGTAAATTACTCTGAGCCTATTGTGCATGATCAACAGGAATCTGGAACTGAGAGACCAAAATACATCATATGACACGCATGAGGATCGCATCACCCAGCACGGACGCACACCGTCACGAGTGACAGACAGTCATGTGGTTTCTGGCAGTAGAAGGTCACAGCACTTGGCTGCACAAAATGCTCCCTGGTTTTCTGTTGTTCCTACTGTTAGTATTCATTGTACTAGGTAGCTTTCCTACTGGATATTCATCAATTCCCCTTTAGGACACAGGGGTGCTAACCTTCTGTCCAACTGCTGATTACCAGTATTCCCCTTCTGCTTAAATACTCCCATCTTCCCTGGACTTGTGCTGGTAATATTACTCAAATCATTCAAGCTCTGGTTGCAAGCAGGTGACTTAAGGGGGTTTTACACACAGCGATATCGCTAGCGATATTGCTGGTGAAAGCATCCGCTCCCATCGTTTGTGCGTCACAGACAAATCGCTACCCGTGGCACACAATATCATTAGGAACCGTCACACGGGACTTACCTGCCTAGCGTCATCACTGTTGCCGGCGAACCGACTCCATTCTAAGGAGGCATTTCATGCGGCGTCACAGCGGCGTCACTAAGCGGCCGCCCAATAGAGGCGGAGGGGCGGAGATGTGTGGGCGTAACATCTCGTCCACCTCCTTCCTTCCGCAGTGCCGGCGGCCACAGGTAAGCTGTAGTTCGTCGTTCCCGAGGTGTCACAAGTAGCGATGTGTGCCGCCTCGGGAACGACTTACAACCTCCGTCCTGCAACAATCAACGATTTTTTGAAAATGAACGACGTGTCAACGATCAACGATAAGGTGAGTATTTTTGATCGTTAACGGCCGTTCGTTGGTGTCACACGCTCTGACGTCGCTAACGATGCCGGATGTGTGTCACGGAATCCGTGACCCCGGCGATATATCGTTAGATACGTCGTTGCGTGTAACGGGGCCTTTAGGCTATGTTCACACACTATTTTTTTTCTGAGTGCATCTTGACTACAACTTTTTCCTGTGGTCTCAGAAAATGCAGCTTGTGGCCCAAAAAACACATGACATTTTGCAGCGTTTTTGTTAATGAGCTTTTTAAAGGAGAAACAATGATAGGATAGGATAATTGATAGCTAGAATAGATAGAGAATAGATAATAGATACATAATAGATAGATAAGAGGGAGATAGATAACAGATAGAAAGAAATAACAGACTAGCTTGATAGAGAGATAGCTAGCTTGGCCAGCTGATTTTTTTTTTTTATTGTTTAAAAAAAAAGACGTGGGGTCCCTACATTTTTCATATCCAGCACAGGAACAGCAGAAGTAGGCTGCAACCCTCAGCTGCCTGTTGTACCTTGGCTGGTTATGAAAAATAGAGGGGATCCCACAATTTTATTTATTTTTTTTCATTATTTACTTATAAAAAAAAGACATGGGGTCTCCCCATTTTTCTAAAACCAGCCAAGCTACAGCAGACAACTGGGGGCAGATATTATTAGTGTGGGAATGGCCATCATTATTTGGTCCTTTCCAGCCTAACAATGGCAGCCCACAGCTGCCCAGAAGTGGCACATCCATAAGATGCACCAATTCTGGCAATGGGCCCGGCTCTTTCCGTTGCCCTGGTGTGGTGGCAATCTGGGTAATAGGTTAATAACAGCTCACAGCTGCTACTAAGCCCTAGCTTAGTGATGGCAGCAGTCTATGAGACACCCCCCATCACTAATCTGCAAGTGAAATTAAATAAACACAAACACCCAAAAAATCCTTTATTTGAAATAAAAGACAAAAAAGCCCTCTTTTTCACCAATTTATCAACACCCAAACACCCCTCCAGGTCTGACGTAATCCACACAAGGTCCCATGGCGCTTCTAGCACTGCTACATCTGACGCACACAGCGAGAGCCATAGAACAAGACTGTCCGCTGTGAGCTCCACGCAGCAACTGAAGTGATCCGCATGATAAGCGGTGACGTCACTCAAATTACCCGCGATGACAGCTGGAGTTCTCCACCTGCCACCGCAAAGCAGGCCATGACTAAAGTGAGCCATGCAATCAGCGGGACGTCACTCAGGTGATTTACTGTCACAAGTGGAGACGTAGCCATGCTGTGGCAGCGGCTAACCTGAGTGATGTCACTCCTGAGCGTGCGGCTCACTTCAGTTGTGGCCTGAACTTCACAGCGGGCATCCTGTTCTATGGCGCTCGGTGTGAGCTTCAGATATGTAGCAGTACTGGCAGCGTCGTGGGACCTCGTGTTGATTATGCCGGACTTTGAGGGTTGTGTTGGGGTTAGTAAAGTGGTGAAAAGGTGCTTTTTGTCTGTTATTCCAAATAAAGCATTATTTCGGTGTTTGTGTTTATTTCATTTCATATACAGATTAGTGATGGTGAGGGTCTTGGATAGACACCTGTCATTACTAATTTAGGACTTAGTGGCAGCTGTGGGCTGTTATTAACTCCTTATTACTCCGATTGCCACCGCACCAGGGCAATGCGGGAATAGAAGGGTAAAGTGCTGGGACTGTCGCATATAATGGATGTGGCAATTCCGGGCAGCTACTGGCCGATAATTTTTAGGCTGGGGGGTGCCCAATAACCATGGGTATCCCCAGCCTGAGAATACCAGCCCCCAGCTGTTGGGCTTTATCTGTTCTGGTATCAAAATATGGGGGGATCCTACATCAATTCTTTTTATTTATTTATTTTACTGTACAATATAGACCTGCCCACCGGTGTCAGTGATTAGTTGCAGTCAGAAACGCTGTCACTTAGGGTGGGGGCTCGTCTGACTACAACCAATTGCAGCCACTGGTGGGCGAGGGAAGCAGTGCATATTCAATGAAGGTAATGAGCGGCCGGGGAAGTGAATTACTGACCGCGGGAGCAGTGTGACAGCCACCCTGATGATTCAATAAGTATGAAGCGCTTGCTTTTACCCCTTTGCGCCAGATTCTGGTCCCCATTGACTTTATGAGAGCCAGCAGCATCTATCCAGATAGAAGGGATCAATCCCCCACTGACCCCGAATCGGCAAGGGATTGATCTGCCAGTACTCCGAAACGCAGGTAAAAGACACAAAAAGAATTGACATGTTGCATCTTGGCTGCGTCTTCAAAGACAAAGCCAAGATGCAGCCAAAAAAAGATGCATTGTGTGGACAGCAAAATAGAAATCTCATAGACTTTGCTGGGAGAAGGAAACGCATGGATTTGGGTGCATCTTTGTGAAGTCAAAAATGCACCAAAACGCTGTAAAAGATGCAGTGTGTGAACATAGCCTTATTCTCATCTGTGGTATTGTTACTGAAGCGTTGCTGAACATCTCCCTGAGTAATCTATGGCTAAACAGTTCATGCACTTTTCCCTTTTGTCTTCGTTTTGTCTTTCATTAGCGTTTAGCGGGGTTGATGAAGAGCTCATCCCACTCATTCCCTATTTAAGGTCTAGTACTGGGGATACCTACGGTCAGGTATCTGGCTTGGCGCATAGTTGAGGAACCGATCTATGGTGGTGAGGGACCCCAGGGACCAGCAGTAGGTATGGTCACCATCTCCCCCTTCCTTAGACGCATGGCTCCCCTTCCCTTCTTACCTTTTGCAGCTCGCTTGGCACTTCTCCGTACCTAGCGTGACACACTCTCCAGACAGGAGAGTGTCAGTTTCATGTACTTCTATGCAGCTGACATGATCCTGTCTGGAGAGCAGCAGGCCGTGCCGGGCGATGCGATCCTCAAGCAAGTGTGACTCCGGCCTAAGGGCCCTATATCGGTTTGAAATGATTACAAAAAGCATTACTTTTATGCCCCACCCCAGCCCCACCCTTGTTTTAAATTTTTAGAGTGATTTATTAAATATGATATTTTTAACTGAAAACATTCTTTTCCAGCGTATGCTGGAGCGATTTACCATCAATTTCATAAGGTGTAAGGGCTGACAGATACAGTCAGTGACAGAAATATTTGGACAGTGACACAAGTTTTGTTATTTTAGCTGTTTACAAAAACATGTTCAGAAATACAATTATATATATAATATGGGCTGAAAGTGCACACTCCCAGCTGCAATATGAGAGTTTTCACATCCAAATCGGAGAAAGGGTTTAGGAATCATAGCTCTGTAATGCATAGCCTCCTCTTTTTCAAGGGACCAAAAGTAATTGGACAAGGGACTCTAAGGGCTGCAATTAACTCTGAAGGCCTCTCCCTCGTTAACCTGTAATCAATGAAGTAGTTAAAAGGTCTGGGGTTGATTACAGGTGTGTGGTTTTGCATTTGGAAGCTGTTGCTGTAACCAGACAACATGCGGTCTAAGGAACTCTCAATTGAGGTGAAGCAGAACATCCTGAGGCTGAAAAAAAAGAAAAAATCCATCAGAGAGATAGCAGACATGCTTGGAGTAGCAAAATCAACAGTCGGGTACATTCTGAGAAAAAAGGAATTGACTGGTGAGCTTGGGAACTCAAAAAGGCCTGGGCGTCCACGGATTACAACAGTGGTGGATGATCGCCGCATACTTTCTTTGGTGAAGAAGAACCCGTTCACAACATCAACTGAAGTCCAGAACACTCTCAGTGAAGTAGGTGTATCTGTCTCTAAGTCAACAGTAAAGAGAAGACTCCATGAAAGTAAATACAAAGGGTTCACATCTAGATGCAAACCATTCATCAATTCCAAAAATAGACAGGCCAGAGTTAAATTTGCTGAAAAACACCTCATGAAGCTAGCTCAGTTCTGGAAAAGTATTCTATGGACAGATGAGACAAAGATCAACCTGTACCAGAATGATGGGAAGAAAAAAGTTTGGAGAAGAAAGGGAACGGCACATGATCCAAGGCACACCACATCCTCTGTAAAACATGGTGGAGGCAACGTGATGGCATGTGCATGCATGGCTTTCAATGGCACTGGGTCACTTGTGTTTATTGATGACATAACAGCAGAAAAGAGTAGCCGGATGAATTCTGAAGTGTACCGGGATATACTTTCAGCCCAGATTCAGCCAAATACCGCAAAGTTGATCGGACGGCGCTTCATAGTACAGATGGACAATGACCCCAAGCATACAGCTGTTACGTCCGGGTGGTGGAAGCACTGGACCGTACACCGATTTCCCCTGAGAAGGCAGCCAGGCTGGTCACCCCGCCAGAGGGTCCTGATGCACGGCAGCCGGAGCACTATAGGTAGCTGGACAGTCCGTAGAAAAGCAGGAAAGGTGGATGATGCTGAACCCACGGAGTTCTGGACGGTAGTCCGGGTGACGAGGCTCAAGGTCCGAGGCCGGGTTATAGGGTCAGGCGGGATCCGGAACCTGCTGAGCGATGGAACGGGTCACCGAACGGAGCCAGAGACTGGAAACTGGCGGAGCTGCCGAGGTGGTGGGACATCCGCCGAAGTCACCGTCAGGGTCCAGGGATGGACTTGGTTCGGAGCGACTGGCGTGGCAGGATAGGCTCTACGAGACAGGACAGGGTTAATGCAAGGCAAAGCACAAGGCAAAGCAATACGGGGACCTGAACACTAGCTTGCTAAACACGTAGAACAGGCCCCGCCCACCAGGAAAGAGAAACCTTATATACCCTGTACCTGTCTATGCAATATCCTGTTTCTGGGTGCTGGCCCTTTAAGAAAGGGTCAATGACCGCGCGCGCGCCCTAATGTGCATGCGCGAGGCCCGTGTGCCAGAAGCCAGTCCAGGAAGCGGTGAGGAGGAAGCAGGAGCGCCCGGCTGGGAGTCCCACGTCGCAGAGGAGCGCCGGGAGCGGGGAGCTGGACGCATGGAGGCCACAGGCGGGGAAGAGGAGGCCGGGACCGGAGTAGTAAGCAGGGGACGCCGCCGGGGAGCGGGAAGCGGACCACGGGGACCGGAGGACGGGACCAGGGGACCGGGAAGCGTGACAGTACCCCCTCCCCCACGCCCCCCCCCCCGCAAGCGGGACAGGAAGGCACGAATCAGAGGAGTGCCAACATTCTCCCGGGGCTCCCAGGACCGATCCTCGGGACCATAACCCGCCCAGTCTACCAGGAAGTACTGCCGACCTCGCACGGTCTTCATGGCCACGATATCCCTTACCGCATAGATGTCATCGTCAGCGATGGGAGGAGGAGCAGTACCGGCATCAGCGGAGAAGGGACCAAGGACAACAGGCTTGAGCAGGGAGACATGGAAGGAGTTGGGTATCCGCATCGTGGCCGGGAGCTGCAGCTTGTAGGAGACTGCATTGATCTTGCTGATGATCTTAAACGGCCCGATGTAGCGAGGACCCAACTTGTACGAGGGTAACTTCAATCGGACATATCTGGATGCAAGCCAGACCAGATCACCTGGGGAGAAACACGGGGGATCCAGGCGCCTCTTGTCCGCATGTCTCTTCATCCGTAATGAAGCACGTTCTAGGGAAGACTTGACAGAGTTCCATATAGCTGAGAAGTCCTGAACCAGAGCATCAGCTGCGGGGACGTCGGAAGCCGAGGATACTGGCAACGGGACAGAAGGCTGCAGTCCATACACGATCTGAAAGGGAGAGCTGGAGGTGGACTCACTGATGTGCTGGTTATGGGAGAACTCAGCCCAAGGCAGGAGCGTGGACCAGTCGTCATGATGGATGTTGACGTAGTGGCGCAGGAAGGAGGTCAGGATCTGATTGACCCGTTCCACTTGGCCATTCGACTGAGGATGGTAGGCCGAAGAAAAGTCCAAGGACACTCCCAGATGTTTGCAGAGAGCCCTCCAGAAGCGCGAGGTAAACTGAGTTCCTCTGTCAAACACTATGTGTGCGGGAAAGCCATGCAATCGGAATATGTGCTGTATGAAGGAGTCAGCTAGCTCCTGGGCAGAGGGCAGTCCAGCCATGGGAACGAAGTGGGCCATCTTTGAGAAGCGATCCACCACAACCCATATGATTGTATGTCCGGAGGATAAGGGTAAGTCCGTGATAAAGTCCATTGCGATATGTTGCCACGGAACGGAAGGAATGGGCAGAGGCAGAAGACGTCCATAGGGTAGGTGCTTGGGTGTCTTGTTCCGGGCACAGGATGGACAGGCTGAGACGAAGGTTGCGACGTCTTTACGGAGGGATGGCCACCAGTAGTGATGGACAATCGTGCTCCAAGTTTTCTTCTGACCTGCATGGCCGGCGATCTTAAAAGCATGGCCCCAGTGCAGGACTCTCTGTCTGTCAGTATCTGAGACATAGGTTTTCCCAGGGGGTATCTGTGTTAGAGCGACAGGAGTCACTGGAATGATTTTACTGGGGTTGATGATGGGCTGGTATGTCTCCTCCTCCAACTCCACAGGCACGAAGGATCAGGACAGAGCGTCTGCCCGCACGTTCTTATCTGCAGGCCGAAAATGGAGTTGGAAATCAAATCGAGCAAAGAACAAGGACCAGCGGGCTTGTCGTGGATTTAGTCTTTGGGCAGACCGCAGGTACTCCAGATTCTTGTGGTCCGTGTATATGATTACAGGGTATACAGCTCCTTCCAGGAGGTAGCGCCATTCCTCCAAGGCCAGCTTCACGGCCAGTAGCTCCCGATCCCCGATGGTGTAGTTGCGTTCGGGTGCCGAGAAGCTCTTGGAGAAGAATCCACATGTGACCATCTTTCCGGAGGGGGAGTTCTGCATCAACACTGCCCCGGCTCCTGAGGAGGAGGCATCCACCTCTAGGGTGAACTGTCGGTTCAATTCAGGGCGATGGAGAACCGAGGAAGAAGCAAACGCTTGTTTCAAGGAGCAGAACGCAGCATCGGCCGCCGGAGGCCAGTCCTTAGGATTAGCTCCTTTTTTAGTCAAGGCAGAGAGAGGTGCAGTCAAGGCAGAGAAATGCGGAATGAACTGACGGTAGTAGTTCGCAAAGCCGAGAAAGCGTTGGATAGCCTTCAGTCCGGAAGGAGGAGGCCAGTTGATGATGGCGGATACTTTCTCTGGGTCCATCTGCAGGCCAGTGTCCGAGATTACATAACCCAGGAAGGGAAGAGACGACTTTTCGAAGATGCATTTCTCGTACTTGGCGTACAGACGATTCTCTCTAAGCCTCTGGAGAACTAGCTGCACGTTCTCTCGGTGGGTTTGTAGATCCGGAGAGAAGACCAGGATGTCATCCAGATACACCACCACACAGACATAGAGGAGATCTCTGAACACGTCGTTCACCAGTTCTTGGAAGACGGCCGGAGCGTTACACGGACCAAAGGGCATGACACAATACTCATAGTGCCCATCCCGAGTGTTGAAAGCAGTTTTCCATTCGTCTCCAGAGCGAATACGAACCAGATTATAGGCCCCACGAAGGTCCAACTTGGTGAATACACGGGCTCCTCGGAGCCGATCGAATAGTTCGAGGATAAGCGGCAGAGGGTATTTGTTCTTTACGGTGATCTGGTTTAATCCCCGGTAGTCAATGCAAGGCCGCAGATCACCTTCCTTCTTCTTGATGAAGAAAAACCCTGCTCCGGCAGGGGACGAGGACCTCCGAATGAACCCCTTAGCTAGGCTCTCGGTGATATAGGCGGACATAGCTCGTGTTTCAGCAGGGGACAAGGGGTATATCCGTCCTCGAGGAGGCGTAGTTCCTGGCAGTAACACGGACCAAAGGGCATGACACAATACTCATAGTGCCCATCCCGAGTGTTGAAAGCAGTTTTCCATTCGTCTCCAGAGCGAATACGAACCAGATTATAGGCCCCACGAAGGTCCAACTTGGTGAATACACGGGCTCCTCGGAGCCGATCGAATAGTTCGAGGATAAGCGGCAGAGGGTATTTGTTCTTTACGGTGATCTGGTTTAATCCCCGGTAGTCAATGCAAGGCCGCAGATCACCTTCCTTCTTCTTGATGAAGAAAAACCCTGCTCCGGCAGGGGACGAGGACCTCCGAATGAACCCCTTAGCTAGGCTCTCGGTGATATAGGCGGACATAGCTCGTGTTTCAGCAGGGGACAAGGGGTATATCCGTCCTCGAGGAGGCGTAGTTCCTGGCAGTAACTCGATGGCACAGTCATAGGGACGATGAGGCGGTAGTACCTCTGACTCTTTTTTATCAAACACGTCCGTGAAGGACCAGTAGGCAGAAGGCAGTCCTGGTAGAGACTCTGGAACCGGAGGGCGTCAGACGGGCTGGATGGATTTCAGACATCTCTCGTGACACGAGGAGCCCCATCACCTGTACTCCAGCTGACCGATGGTTCGTGTGTCCGTAACCATGGAAGTCCCAGCAGGATCTGATAGGACATGCGCGGGAGGACGTAGAAGGTGATCTTCTCGGTGTGCAGAGCACCGATCCGTACTTCCACAGGCTTGGTGATCAGGGAGACGGTGTCGGAGAGGGGTTTCCCATCAACAGAGGCGATCACCAGCGGTTTCTCTAGTGGGAGGACAGGCACCTGGTACTTATCCACTGTGGCCTGCTGGATGAAGTTGCCTGCTGCTCCGGAATCGAGATACGCCTCTGCCGTGAACCGGGTCTCTTCTGTAGTGACTTGAATAGTCCAGGTAACGGAGTCTGAGAGAGTCCCAGCACCTAGGGTGGCCTCTCCTACCAAGCCTAGGCTTTGGAGTTTCCCGGCTTCTCGGGACAAGAGCGTAACAGGTGTGTACCATCACCGCAGTAGAAGCAGTGACCCTTTGCTAGTCGTTCTGCTCGGCGTTGTTCCGACTGCTTCAGGCGGTCAATCTGCATGCGCTCGGAGGTAGACACGCCAGGTGACGCCAACTGGGGAGCGATGAACTTCTGTGGTGGGGAGGAGTACCGTATCGGACGCCTCTCGCGGGACACTTCTTTGGATCGTTCCTGAAAGCGGAGATCCACTCGAGTCGCTAGGGTAATCAGGGCATCCAGGGTGGAAGGCACGTCACGACCAGCCAGCTCATCTTTAATACGACCGAGAGTCCTTCCCAGAAGGCGGCGGTTAGAGCCTCATTGTTCCACCCGAGTTCCGAAGCCAAGGTGCGAAAACGGATGGCATATTGGCCAACCGTCAGAGTCCCCTGACGTAGCCGGAGCAGAGATGAGGCAGACGCAGAGGCGCGTCCGGGCTCGTCAAAGGTGCCACGAAATGCCTGCAGGAATTCCTGGATGTTGGTGGTCACCGGATCCTCCTTCTCCCACAAGGGGTTCATCCAGGCCAGTGCCTCTCCCTCTAGATGGGACATCATGAACGCGACCTTGGCTTGGTCGGAGGCAAACAAGTGCGGCAGCAGCTTGAAATGGAGAGAGCATTGGTTGATGAATCCCCTGCAGGTCTTGGGATCTCCGGCATACCGGGGTGGTGAGGCCAAACGAAGACTGGAGGCATCCGAGGAGGCTGCCACGGGAGCAGTGGCCGTGGATTGTACAGTGGAAACCCGAGATGCCGAGGATGTGGCCGTCGCTTGTAGCGCGTTCAGGCGGGTATCCACAGAAGACATGAAGTTCAGCATGTGGGTCTGGGTCTCACGCTGGCGTGTGAGTTCCTGCTGCAAGGCCGCTAGTGCTTCGGTGGGATCCATGGCCTGTTCTAGCTGTTACGTCCGGGTGGTGGAAGCACTGCACCGTACACCGATTTCCCCTGAGAAGGCAGCCAGACTGGTCACCCCGCCAGAGGGTCCTGATGCACGGCAGCCGGAGCACTATAGGTAGCTGGACAGTCCGTAGAAAAGCAGGAAAGGTGGATGATGCTGAACCCACGGAGTTCTGGACGGTAGTCCGGGTGACGAGGCTCAAGGTCCGAGGCCGGGTTATAGGGTCAGGCGGGATCCGGAACCTGCTGAGCGATGGAACGGGTCACCGAACGGAGCCAGAGACTGGAGACTGGCGGAGCTGCCGAGGTGGTGGGACATCCGCCGAAGTCACCGTCAGGGTCCAGGGATGGACTTGGTTCGGAGCGACTGGCGTGGCAGGATAGGCTCTACGAGACAGGACAGGGTTAATGCAAGGCAAAGCACAAGGCAAAGCAATACGGGGACCTGAACACTAGCTTGCTAAACACGTAGAACAGGCCCCGCCCACCAGGAAAGAGAAACCTTATATACCCTGTACCTGTCTATGCAATATCCTGTTTCTGGGTGCTGGCCCTTTAAGAAAGGGTCAATGACCGCGCGCGCGCCCTAATGCGCATGTGCGAGGCCCGTGTGCCAGAAGCCAGTCCAGGAAGCGGTGAGGAGGAAGCAGGAGCGCCCGACTGGGAGTCCCACGTCGCAGAGGAGCGCCGGGAGCGGGGAGCTGGACGCATGGAGGCCACAGGCGGGGAAGAGGAGGCCGGGACCGGAGTAGTAAGCAGGGGACGCCGCCGGGGAGCGGGAAGCGGACCACGGGGACCGGAGGACGGGACCAGGGGACCGGGAAGCGTGACAACAGCCAAAGCTACCCAGGAGTTCATGAGTGCAAAAAAGTGGAACATTCTGCAATGGCCAAGTCAATCACCAGATCTTAACTCAATTGAGCATGCATTTCACTTGCTCAAATCCAGACTTAAGACGGAAAGACCCACAAACAAGCAAGACCTGAAGGCTGTGGCTGTAAAGGCCTGGCAAAGCATTAAGAAGGAGGAAACCCAGCGTTTGGTGATGTCCATGGGTTCCAGACTTAAGGCAGTGATTGCCTCCAAAGGATTCGCAACAAAATATTGAAAATAAAAATATTTTGTTTGGGTTTGGTTTATTTGTCCAATTACTTTTGACCTCCTAAAATGTGGAGTGTTTGTAAAGAAATGTGTACAATTCCTACAATTTCTATCAGATATTTTTGTTCAAACCTTCAAATTAAACGTTACAATCTGCACTTGAATTCTGTTGTAGAGGTTTCATTTCAAATCCAATGTGGTGGCATGCAGAGCCCAACTCGCGAAAATTGTGTCACTGTCCAAATATTTCTGGACCTAACTGTATATGCTTTATAAGCCAGCTCAGGTGGTTCTGTGCCAACTAATGAATTAAGTAGTTAGGCATGCTTATTACTGTTATCTCTATGGCCCCATTTTCCATTGTGTACTTTTGACAAACTTAGCTCTTCCATTATATTGAGCTCTGTTGCATCCCATTGCAAATTAGTCACTAGACAAACTGAACTTTGCTGTTCCACGGTGCCTGTTCTCAAATTTGTCTCTTTGTGCCAAGGTAACTGTTCGGAAACTTGGTTTTCCTGATGAATTGCTACATCATTTTTTTTAATGATTTACGGTATTTATTTTTACAGGACTGTGATGTCAGGCAATCAAAATACAGAGAGGCTCATTTTTTTTTTAGTTATTTAAATAAATAATTAAAAAAATATGCGTGGGTTCCCGCTGCATTTTCTATTGCTAGCTAAGGGTAATCCAAGCACCTACTGGCTGCTAACCCCCACTGCTTGGTGTTACCTTCACTGACAATGGAAAATCCAGGGAAGCCTTTTTTTTTTTTAGTTTTTTTGCCAAAAAAACCCAAAAAATAATGACGTGGGCTTCGCCATATTTTTGTATGCTATCCAGGTACAGCAGGCAGGTACGGGCTGCCCCCAGCTGCCTACTTGTACCCAGCTGGGAACCAAAAATATAGGGAAGCCCTTTTTAAATTATTTCAAGTATTTCATGAAATAATTAAAAAAAAACGACATGGGCTTCGCCCAATTTTTGTGTCCAGGCAGGTACAATTAGGCAGCTGGGGATTGGAATCCGTAGCGCAGGTTGGCCCAAGATTTCTGGGGCCTCTCTGCTGCGAATTGCAGTCCACAGCCACCTCAGAAAATGGCGTTTTCATAGAAGCGCCATCTTCTGGCGCTGTATCCAACTCTTCCAGCCGCCCTGGTGCCGGGTGGCACGCTGGGTAATAAGAGGTTATTAACAGCTTTGTTTTACTAGCTAGTATTAAGCCAGAGATTCTTAATGTCAGGCAAGTTTGACCCGGCCATTAAGGATCTCCAATAAAGGGTTAAAAAAAAAAGACACCACACAGAGAAAAAATACTTTATTAGAAATAAATACACAGACACACTCAGGGACTCCATGTTTATTACTCCCTCTCAACCCTCCACGATCCTGTTCTTCTGTCTTCTTTCTCCTTCAACCCATGCAGGTCTGCTATATCAGACAGCATGGGATGGGAGGAAGAACGCTGCTGCTCCCCATGCAGTCTAATCACTCAATGAGTGAGCAGAAGCTGCGGGTTGGTAAGCGGGGACGTCACCGCTGCCACCATTGCCATAGTAACCTAACAAGTAGTTTACTATAGCAACGGTGATCTCCAATCACCTGATACCCGACGCCACTATTAATCACCGGCTGTGGCATCCAATCCCTGCATGTGGGCTTACTCTGTAAAGAGCGCCGACATGCAGGGATGGGGAGCTGACCATGTGCCCGAGCATCTCGCCGGTACACGGCACTCGCCGAGTATATCGAGTACTGAGCTGCTTGGGCGAGCACCGCGTACCGGCGAGATGCACTGACAGGACCTAGCATGATGTCATAGCCATGTGACCAGTCTGTAGCCAATGAGATAATACAACATTCACACGTGACTGGTCACATGCTATGACTTCATGGAAGATCCTTTGGTTACCGGGCGACAGCGATGATCGGACTCGGAAGGAGAAGCGGCGAGAGACAGAGTCTGCAGGACGCGTTGTGGGACCTGTAAGTATAATGACAATGTTTATTATTAACTGTATTCTTTATTTTACAGCCCCCCCGCCGCCCCATCACATAACTGTAAAGTCCAAGTTCGGTGTTTGGACACAAGTTCGCGTTTTATCAGAACCCGAACAGAAACTTTACAAAACGTTCGGGCAAGTCTCCCGAACATCGGGGGGGTTTGCCCATCACTAGTGGTTACCCTCGTGCTTGGTCTCCAGGTTGGTTACACAAAGTATTGTTGTTTCCTATGTGAATGGGACAGTCGAGCAAGACAAGAACACTACAAGAAAATAAACTGGCCCCTGAGAAATGCACTGCAACCGGGAACTAAAAATGTTCTTCATCCAACACTTGTCGAACCACAGAAAATTCTGTTACCTCCATTGCATATCAAGTGGGGTCTCATGAAGAACTTCGTAAAGGCAATGGACAAAAATGTAGAAGCATTCAAGTATCTCATTTGTAAATTTCCAAGGTTGAGCGAAGCAAAGATAAAGAAAGGAGTCTTCATTAGTCCTTAAGGGGGCTTTACACGCTGAGACATCGCTAATGCGGAGTCGTTGGGGTCACGGAATTTGTGACGCACATCCGGCCGCATTAGCGATGCCGTTGCGTGTAACACCGATAAGCGATTTTGCATCGTTGCAAAAACGTGCAAAATCGCTAATCGGCGACATGGGGGTCTATTCTTAAAAATCGTTACTGCAGCAGTAACGAAGTTGTTCCTCGTTCCTGCGGCAGCACACATCGCTCCGTGTGACACCGCAGGAATGAGGAACCTCTCCTTACCTGCCTCCCGGCCGCAATGCGGAAGGAAGGAGGTGGGCGGGATGTTACGTCCCGCTCATCTCCGCCCCTCCGCTGCTATTGGGCGGCGGTTCAGTGACGCTTCAGTGACGTCGCTGTGACGCCGCACGGACCGCCCCCTTAGAAAGGAGGCGGTTCGCCGGTCACAGCGACGTCGCCGGACAGGTAAGTATGTGTGACGGGTCTGGGCGATGTTGTGCGGCACAGGCAGCGATTTGCCTGTGTCGCACAACAGATGGGGGCGGGTACCCACACTAGCGATATCGGGACCGATATCGCAGTGTGTAAAGTAGCCTTTAGATTCGTGAGCTTCTGCAAGATGAGGAGTTTCACCGTTTACTGTGTGGCAAGGAAAAAGCTGCATGGGTAGCATTCCAGTTAGTTAGTTAGTTGTTGATCTCGCAGGTTCGTCGTTCCCTAGGCAGCACACATCGCTACGCGTGACACCTCGGGAACGACGAACTGCAGCTTACCTGCGGCCGCCGGCAATGCGGAAGGAAGGAGATGGGCGGGATGTTACGTCCCGCTCATCTCCGCCCATCCGCTTCTATTGGGCGGCCGCTTTCTGACGCCGCTGTGATGCCGCATGAACCGCCCCCTTAGAAAGGCGGTTCGCCAGCAACAGCGACATCGCTAGGCAGGTAAGTCCATGTGACGGCTCCAAACGATTTTGTGCACCATGGGCAGCGATTTGCCTGTGACGCACAAACGACGGGGGCGGGTGCTTTCACCAGCGATTTCGCTAGCGATATCGCTGCGTGTAACACCCCCTTAAGAACAATTATGAACATTTACAATATACTACATATACAATATACTATATATAATACTGTGTATGGAGAGGTCGTTGCCCCCCCGGCCCCGCCACCATTAGCAGCCCGGCAGCAATGGAGAGGGGTGAAGAGACCCCACCAGGCGACACGCCTGGAGAGGCAGAGCAGTCAAGTCCAAGGCCCATTTGACTTCATCAGGCGTATTGCCATGCGGCCCCTATCAGGCCTTGTTCAATTTGTCAGGTAGGCCCTGAGACAAAGCAGTTCAAGAGATCCATATCGAGGGCCCTCCCCAATCAAGGAGGGTGAGGGGCTTACCCCCTCCTCCCTCTCCGATGAGGGGCCCGCATCCGATCACTCAAGGGGGCAGTGTTCCCCATCCCCTGCAAGAAGTCCGGCAAGTCCTCGATAGGCACTGATGGGATATCCAGGGCCTCGGTGAAAGAGAGCATGTCAGATGGGGACCTGAAAGTGTGCATACGCCCCGCATGGGAGACCTGGAAACGGAAGGAGAATCCCCAGCTGTATTGAATATTATAGGAGCGCAGCATGACCAGTGGGGGTTTCATAGCCCTTCTTCTTTGTAAGGTGAAACGGGACAGGTTCTGGAGGATCTGGATTTGATTCTCCTCGAAAGAGGCGGAGGACCCAGTGCAGATCCCAAACATAATAGCCTTTTTCAGGACGTACCGATATACTCTACAGATCACGTCTCTCGGGTGATCATTTTGTGCACGCCTTGGACCCAGGGCCCTGTGAGCTCTGCGCAGTTCCATGGTCTTATCCGGAGACTCATCCAGAATCTCATTAAAGAGAGCTTGTAGGATATGGGGTAGGTCTTTGGATTCAACGGATTCTGGCAAACTCCTCACTCTGAGGTTATTTCTTCGTTGTCGTCCAAAGCTTCCACCAAGTACTGTATTTGACGGGTATGCTGCTTCAAAATGATGCCCTGGGCCTGTGAGACCTCCTCGAGGCCTTGTATTTTTCCTGCGTGCAACTGGCTCTGAGCATCCACCCTCTCCACCTCCCCTCTCATAGCAGACAGTTCCTTACGGTACACCATTTCTAATCTGGTGATGTAGGCCTCCATATCCTACCTGGTGGGGATTGCTGTAAGGTGTGCGTGCAGATCACTGAGTTACGCCAGGACCCCAGTCTCCCGAGGTCCCCCTCTGTGTGCATGAAGCCCTGAGCCTCCGTCGGTGACACTGGGGATTCCTTTCCTGAGCGCCCAGTCTCAGCACCCATGGGGCCCCCCGTTGGTGTGAGTCTGTTCCTCTAGAGCAGATCTGGGCAAGGGGCGGCCTGCGGGCCACATCCAGCCCGCCTACTGTCTGTGATCGGCCCACTCGTCTTCAACCGGTGCAGTGGAGCCAAGCTAATGCGTGCCGGGCAGGGAGCGATCCTGCAGCTCCACACAGTCAGTGCAGGCAGCGGAACGCAGGAACCTCTCCTCTGTTCCCTGTCGGCACTTTCTCTGTGACACACAAGCGTACTCTGATGTGGTCAGTAGTACTGCGGGGCGTGTGTCATTTCAAAAGTTCCCGCCGGGCAGGAGAAGAAGCGGCACAGCGGGGGCCTTCACGGAGAGAAGCAGCGGCGGTGGCCCTTCGGAGAACAGCATCGGCGCAGCCAGGGCCTGAACAAGAGAAGGAGCAGCTCAGCGGGGGGATGATGTGATGTAGTATATTACAGGTGTATATAGGGGTGTAGTGATGTAGTTTATTACAGGTGTATATAAGGGTGTAGTGATATAGTATATTACAGGTGTATATAGGGGTGTAGTGATGTAGTTTATTACAGGTGTATATAAGGGTGTAGTGATGTAGTATATTACAGGTGTATATAGGGGTGTAGTGATGTAGTATATTAAAGGTGTATATAGGGGTGTAGTGATGTAGTATATTACAGGTGTATATAGGGGTGTAGTTATGTAGTATATTACAGGTGTATATAGGGGTGTAGTGATGTAGTATATTACAGGTGTATATAGGGGTGTAGTGATGTAGTATATTACAGGTGTATATAGGGATGTAGTTATGTAGTATATTACAGGTGTATATAGGGGTGTAGTGATGTAGTATATTACAGGTGTATATAGGGGTGTAGTGATGTAGTATATTACAGGTGTATATAGGGGTGTAGTGATGTAGTATATTACAGGTGTATATAGGGGAGTTTATTACAGGTGTAGTATAGGGGGGTGTGACCAGACAACATGCGGTCTAAGAAACGCTCAATTGAGGTGAAGCAGAACATCCTGAGGCTGAAAAAAAAGACAAAATCCATCAGAGAGATAGCAGACATGCTTGGAGTAGCAAAATCAACAGTCGGGTACATTCTGAGAAAAAAGGAATTGACTGGTGAGCTTGGGAACTCAAAAAGGCCTGGGCGTCCACGGATGACAACAGTGGTGGATGATCGCCGCATACTTTCTTTGGTGAAGAAGAACCCGTTCACAACATCAACTGAAGTCCAGAACACTCTCAGTGAAGTAGGTGTATCTGTCTCTAAGTCAACTGTAAAGAGAAGACTCCATGAAAGTAAATACAAAGGGTTCACATCTAGATGCAAACCATTCATCAATTCCAAAAATAGACAGGCCAGAGTTAAATTTGCTGAAAAACACCTCATGAAGCCAGCTCAGTTCTGGAAAAGTATTCTATGGACAGATGAGACAAAGATCAACCTGTACCAGAATGATGGGAAGAAAAAAGTTTGGAGAAGAAAGGCAACGGAACATGATCCAAGGCACACCACATCCTCTGTAAAACATGGTGGAGGCAACGTGATGGCATGGGCATGCATGGCTTTCAATGGCACTGGGTCACTTGTGTTTATTGATGACATAACAGCAGAAAAGAGTAGCCGGATGAATTCTGAAGTGTACCGGGATATACTTTCAGCCCAGATTCAGCCAAATGCCGCAAAGTTGATCGGACGGCGCTTCATAGTACAGATGGACAATGACCCCAAGCATACAGCCAAAGCTACCCAGGAGTTCATGAGTGCAAAAAAGTGGAACATTCTGCAATGGCCAAAGACCCACAAACAAGCAAGACCTGAAGGCTGCGGCTGTAAAGGCCTGGCAAAGCATTAAGAAGGAGGAAACCCAGCGTTTGGTGATGTCCATGGGTTCCAGACTTAAGGCAGTGATTGCCTCCAAAGGATTCGCAACAAAATATTGAAAATAAAAATATTTTGTTTGGGTTTGGTTTATTTGTCCAATTACTTTTGACCTCCTAAAATGTGGAGTGTTTGTAAAGAAATGTGTACAATTCCTACAATTTCTATGAGATATTTTTGTTCAAACCTTCAAATTAAACGTTACAATCTGCACTTGAATTCTGTTGTAGAGGTTTCATTTCAAATCCAATGTGGTGGCATGCAGAGCCCAACTCGCGAAAATTGTGTCACTGTCCAAATATTTCTGGACCTAACTGTATATTAGGTAGAACTGAGTTAATTATATTAGTCCGGTCCTCTAAAACCATCCCAATTTTTCATGCGGCCCCATGGGAAAATTAATTGCCCACCCCTGCTCTAGAGCAGTCTGCGGGTCATCTGCCTGACTCCCCTTGTTATTATCTGCACAAACAGGAAAGCATGGGTCTTCCCCACCTCGGGGGATGACCTGTTGCTGTTGCATGTTACGCGTCCTAGCGATATTGTGCGCCACGGGCAGCGATTTGCCCGTGCCGCACAAACGATGGGGGCGGGTGCTTTCACGAGTGACATCGCTAGCGAAGTCGCTGCGTGTAAAGCAGCCTTAAGACCAAAGGAAAGATGTAAATGGAATAATGGCAGGAAATGGCCACCTGGCATTTTTTAAACTTTCCTTTTAAGGTGGTCAAAATCATTAGATAGAAGTAAGATGATTATTTAACAACCATTGAATGAATGATTGGTGAACAATCATTATTTCAATGCTGCTTCAATGTTTTTGTCACACAGTGTTTGGCTTTAAATTCGCTGAGTGTCATGGCGGCATCAGACGTTGTTCAGTCTACAGACTCTGACAAAGTCAGAAAAAGAAAAAGTTTGTATGCTCACTACAATACCAAATACATGAAATACCTGTGGCATATATCCATCCGGAAAAGACTCCTTCAAACCGCTGGCCCACGGTGAAACACCACAAGGTAATAGGAGAATCCGGATCTTGATAAACAAAATCACCTTTTATTGATGTGCATTAAAATCCATGTTATAGCAGGAAAAACTTATCCAAACATGTTTCAGGCTTACATCCTTGATCACTGGATCAGTGATTATATCTATTGATCAAGGGTGTAAAGGCCCTGTCACACACAGAGTTAAATCTTTGGCAGATCTGTGGTTGCAGTGAAATCATGGACATATTGTTCCATTTGTACACAACCACAAACCTGGCACTGATTGTCCACAATTTCACTGCAACCACAGATCTGCCGCAGATTTATCTCTGTGTGTGACAGGGCCTTAAGCCTGAAATATGTTTGGATAGGTTTTTCCTGCTATAAGGTTCTCTGCGCACGCTGCGGATTTTATGCAGAATTGCTGCGGATTTTGCTGAAGAAATGCTGCAGAAAATGTTTATAACATTTCTGCAGTCCCTCTCCAGCAAAACCTATGGGGATAAAAAAAATGCTGTGCGCACACTGCGTTTTTTTGTCCCTGCGAGTTTTGCTGTGGAATTTCCGCTGCGGAATTATTATGCATGTCACTTATTTTCCGCAGGTGCCTGTGGTTTTTGCCATAGATAAAGGTAAAAAACCGCAGGGAACAACCTGCGTAAAATCTGCAGCAATACCGCATGCGGTTTTCAGGTGTGGTTTGCAGCGTTTTTTTACCGCAGGTGCGGTAATCTTTCAGTATGCAGAATTTTCTTAAGAAAATTCCATTTTCTACTGCGTACAGGGCCTAACATGGATTTTAATGCACATCAATAAAAGGTGATTTTATTTATCAAGATCCAGATTCTCCTTTTTCCTTTTGGTACAGACTCTGACACTCCAACCTATTCTTTCTCTGGTGCTTCTGAGTTGCGCAGGCAGGCTCAGGCGTCAACCAACTGTGTGCTAATTAGTGATCGGACTAGCAGGAGTTAATTTCTGCAGGCCTGCTGGTTACCACATGTAGTGGGAGACTTATCACAGGTACTCTCCATCCTTTTTAGGCCCCTTTCACACGTCAGTGATTCTGGTACGTTTGTGCTTTTTTTTAAACGTACCAGAATCACTGACATACGCAGACCCATTATAATTAATGGGTCTGCTCACACGTCAGTGATTTTTCACTGCACGTGTCTCCGTGCAGCATACCCGAGTGTGCGTGATTGCTGCACGGAGACATGTCCATTTTTTTCTGGCATCACTGATGTCCCACGGACCACGCAGTGGTGTGGTCCGTGAAACACGTGCCAGAAAAAAACGTGCATTTAAAATAATAAATATTTTAACTCACCCGGCGTCCAGCGATGTCCTCTGCAGCCCGTTCTCCCTGCTGCTTCTAAGCCGGCTGATTACTGTCGCGCATATTCATTATGCGCGACACAGCCGACCCGGAAGCAGCTGCTGCGGGGGTCACCGCCGGCCGGATGCTGCACCGCGGGAGCGATCAGCACCATGGACAGCGGGAGCGCGCACAGGTGAGTTGATTTCTAAGTGCAATCACGGGCCACGGATAACGGAGCCCGGATTGCACTTAGACAACCCACGTGTGCCGTGATTCGCGGCACACGCAGGGACATGTGCGTGTTTTACACGCCAGTGAAAAACGTCACTGTTTTTCACTGACGTGTGAAACGGGCCTAAGTTGGAGGAATCTGTCTTCCCATGCCAGCTATAGCTTTCGCTAACCCGGTCCGTGTGCTGTTGTGTCCATGTTGCTGGTGATTTACTGTGTGCAACTTGATGTGCTGTGGAAATTTTCTCGTCGTCCGGTTATTTCCTCCTTGCTCTTTATTTCCTCCTGATCTCGCTTTGTCTTATATCTTTGTGTGTACTATCTGTGTAATTGAGGTTGGTTTCTCCGTTTGTTCATATCTGTGGGTTGACCACTCCTATCTTGGTCCTCCCCTGGGGTGGGCCTGGTCCCGTTATCCCCTGCCTCCTTGTGACACTTTTAGTTTTTATTAGCAATTACATTTGGTCAAACTGACCATACATGATAAATAACAATAGGCAATGGATGAGAGAGCATTCTTGGAACCTTCCATGAATGTTCTTAGGAGGTTCTTTCACTAAAAGGTTATTCATAGACTAGGAATAACAATTACAGGACAAAAATTTTAAACACAGCAAACATCATTCCAGATGAGGAAAGTCACCACCCATTGATTGTTTTGATTGAAACTGTCCATTTTGATCACATTTTAGACTAATGTGTTTGAGCGTCTTTAAAATATATTCCCTTATTGTAGTCATATGGTTTTCAATGCAATTTTCATAAAACCACAGCCGCAAAATTACACCTGGTAATGCATTTCTATTTTCTACTGGCTAGTTTGCATGAAGGCAACAAAAGCAGTCACTGAGACTAATCATTTAGAATCCAAGTTAATTACCGTATTTTTCGGACTATAAGATGCACTTTTTTCCCCCAAATGTTGGTGGAAAGTGGGGGGTGCGTCTTATAGTCTGAATGTAGGATATGGCTGCGGGGAATGAGGGCGCTGTAGTGGCGCGGGTCATTGGGGCACGAGCAGGCTGTAGAAGCGCCTGCCATGACCACGTTGACTCGCTCATTTAATATGCACGCCCATCATCCCACAGCGCTGAAGCCGGCGCTGACAGGTGGGCGGGATGATGGGCGGGGATGCGTGCATAATAAACAGCCGGCCCGCATGATCATCCCTGACAACTACAGCCAGGAGTGATCATTTTCGGCTGTATTCACTGCCCCCCGCGCATAATCATCAGCGTGAGGTGTAGTGAATCAAGGGGGGGGGGTGGCCTGCATGCTGAAGGCAATGGCTGCTTAAGAGGGAAGCTCTGTGCTGTGGCTGTACAAACTGGCTCAAAGCTGCTTCAAATCGCTGAGAACTCTCCTCTGAAACAGTGAGTAATCCCCCCTGCACAGTATGCCAAAGGGTAGACCCCGGAAATCTGGCCCCCCAGCCAAGCTTACTGACTTTTATCCCAGGGATAGGGGATCCCCCTCTCCTCAGAAGATGTCTGCTGCTGCAGTGTCTCCCTTACACCAGGAAGAGACAGGGTTGGGAAGCAGTGTCACAGGCACTCCTCTCACAGAGGAAAGGCTGCAAGCCATGCTCAGTTCTCTGAAGTCATCACTGCAGGAGGATTTCAGGGATCTTAAGAACATGATTAAAGAAGTTAAGGAGGAAATCAAATCACTGGGGGACCGTACAGACCATGTGGAGTCTAAAATGGCCGAACTTGCTCAGTCACACAATGATCTGATTGATGCTAACACAGCACTAGAGGAGGAGGTGGGAATACTGAAAAACAAGCTTGGGGATCTGGAAGACAGATCCAGAAGGAACAATCTTAAAATTAGGGGCATTCCTGTGTCAGTAGCTGATAAAGAGCTGCCAGATTTCTTTCACAAGTTTCTCCAACTACTGCTCCCAGAACACACAGAAAGAGATCTCATAGTGGATAGAATACATAGAATCCCTAAACCTAAAGGTATCGACCCCACTCTGCCCAGGGACACGCTGGCACGACTGCATTTTTATAAAACAAAGGAAGCAGTGCTCCAGATACTGAGGGATAACCCTATCCTCCCAGATGAATTTAATGATTTAAAGGTGTTCCCGGACCTGTCTGCTGCAACTCTGGCAAAAAGAAGAGAATTTTCCCAGTTCTCCAGAATCCTGAGAGAGCATGACATACACTATAAATGGGGATTCCCGGTGAAACTGATTATCTTCAGGGATTCTAAAACACATGTATGCCAGTCCCCTCCTCAACTGAGCAAACTACTTGAGTCCTGGGGATTACCCCTTACAATGCACTCAGACTCACGCCGGGAGCAGGGGGATGCTCAGAAGAAAAAGATCAATCCTGAGTGGGAACCAGCTTGAGGGAGTCTCGCCAGCTGCAGGCGTGTGTAGCTCTCATGTGACCTGTGATGTCACTTAAGCCCTCTGTTGTTCTCGCCTATGGCGAGCAAGTACTTCCCAGCTGTCTGGTAAGGATGAAGCTGAAGTATTCAAGTTTTTTTGTTTTTGTTGTTTTTTCCCTCCACCCGTGCACCGTCCCTATCTGGTCCTCCTTGCCTGCCTCTGCCTGCCCTATGCCTCTCAGTCGGCCTGCCTGGAAACATCGTCCTTTCTGGGATCCACCATGAGTATTAAGTTTCTGTCTCTCAATGTGAAGGGTCTCAATTCTCCTGCAAAAAGATCCATGCTGTGGAGAGAAGTTATAGCATCCAAATGTGATATAGCATGTATTCAAGAAACTCACCTTCTTACTGATGACAATAAAAGGCTACTACATCCAAGATTTCCACATATGTTCTTTGCAAATGACTCTAAAAAAAAAAAAGGAGGAGTGGCTATCCTGATTAAAAACTCTGTGGCTTTCAAAATGATTCATGTAACCTATGGTGCAGACGGGAGATATATTATTCTAAAGTGCCTCCTGAATGGGCTTTTGTATACCTTGGCATCGATTTACGCTCCAAACTCATCTCAACTAACATTTGCCCGGAAATTTTTCCAGATGTTTAGGAGCACCGCACAGGGGTCAGAGATAATCTGCGGTGACTTTAACACTCCAGTTTTCCGATCTATGGACTGCTCGGCGGGGTCCGCTAAGTCAGGAAAGGAACTGAAACAGTTGGTCGCGGAGTTTCATCTACATGACATATGGAGATACCTTCATGCATCGGAAAGGGACTATACTTTCTTTTCCCCAAGGCATCGGTCGTACAGCAGGATCGACTTCCTCCTGACGGATAGTAAGACTGTTGACAAGTGTACGGGTGCTGAAGTGGGTCTGATAACATGGTCGGATCATGCTCCGATAACTTTGGTTGTACAGGACTCTACTAGTGGATTTATGGTGCCTCAGTGGAGACTTAATACTAGTTTACTGAACCAAAAGAACGTTCAGGAGGAGGTTGTGGCAGGCCTGTTGGAATATTTTAGACATAATGACAATGGGGAGGTCTCTGACGAGACCTTATGGGCTGCACACAAATCAGTTATTAGAGGGCAGTTTTTAAAAACTGCATCATTCTTGAAAAAGCAAAGAGAAGCAGAAATTAAAGAAATTATAGCCCATATTCAACACTTAGAAACTATTAACAAGGCCTCCCCGTCGTCTACACTGTCCAAGGAAATTCTTACTTGCAGGTTTCAACTGCGATCCCTCCTGTTGTATAGATATGAACATAATCTTAAAAAGAGTAAATCAACTTTTTATGCGATGGGGGATAGAGCCAGCACCTTACTAGCTAGAAGAACAAAAAAACGGGAAATTTAATCTAAAATTGAATTTTTGAAGGGCCCCGACGGATCACTTATAAGGCACCCTAATGGGATAGCAGACGCCTTTGCCAAGTATTATGCTGCCCTGTACAATTTAAGGGATGACCCGCAAACCCCTCAGCCAACACCGGAAAAAATGCAGGAGTTTTTGGACGGTCTGGAATTGCCTCGGGTCTCAGACCGGCAATTAGAATCTTTAAATCTTCCCTTTACTATACAGGAAATTTTGGACACCATTAGAGCTTCTAAACGAAACTCAGCCCCAGGCCCGGATGGGCTTCCCTATGAATATTATCAGCAATTTGCCTCTATTCTAGCCCCTTTTTTACTAAAGACCTTTAATTTGTGGCAAATGGCCGGGACTATTTCCTCAGAGAACCTAGAAGCAGTTATCACTACACTACCCAAACCGGGGAAAACGGCAGATACCCCTGGGAATTTCAGACCAATTTCATTGCTCAACTGTGATTTAAAAATTTACTCAAAAATGGTAGCCACCAGACTCCATAAAATAATCCCCTCCTTGGTAGCCCCGGATCAGGTGGGTTTTGTGGCGGGCAGGCAATCCAAAGATGGCACCAGGCGGATGCTGGATTTAATTGGGGTGATGGAGAAGTCGGGTGTCCCTGGTGTATTCTTGTCCCTCGACGCCGAAAAGGCCTTTGATAGGGTGCACTGGGGATATCTGGAAAGAGTGCTTATGAAATTTGGTTTTGAAGGAAGAATTAAGTCATCTGTTTTGGCCTTGTACTCTCACCCAAATGCTTCAGTTCTAGCCTCTGGTTTTCGCTCATTAAAATTTTCTATAACCAATGGCACCCGCCAGGGGTGCCCGCTGTCCCCTATTGTTTTTGCTCTGGTGGTGGAACCTCTGGCGGAGGCAATTAGGGTGAACCCGAACATAACTGGTATAAGGGTAGGGGAGCATGAACATAAATTGGGTCTATATGCGGATGATGTAATAATATCATGTACTAACCTTGAATATTCCTTTCCAGCAGTGATGTCCACCCTGTCGACCTTTTCTGAGGTGTCTTATTACAAATTGAATGCCACTAAGTCCTTAGTACTACCATTTAATGTACCCGCAAGGTCCAGAAGGATTTTGGAGGCAGCCTTTCCTTTCCAGTGGTGCGAAGACAGTATCCCTTATCTAGGTATCCGTTTGACACCAACCCATTCCCTCATCAGATCCAATCTCGATCACCTACTCAAAAACTTGGGTCAGGCTCTAGGCAGGTATGAGAAGTTGTCGCTATCTTGGATGGCGAGAATTCAATCCTTTAAGATGACGTTCCTTCCTAAGCTGCTGTATATGTTTAGGTGTCTCCCTCTTAAAATTCCATATAGATATTTGATAAAACTGCAGTCGATGACCAATAAGTTTATTTGGGGTAATAAAAGAGCTAGAGTTGCTAGTAAGATTATGCATCTGCCATATGGAATGGGAGGTCTGGGTACGCCTAATGTGATGGCCTATTATAAAGCTTCTCTTATAGAATCACTCAAAGAATGGTGGAACACGGAGAGCTCCCATAGGTGGGTTCAACTTGAGAACTCTCTGACAGACCAGGGTTCGACGAGGAAACTGATGGAGGTGGAATATCTAAAACGTACTAGGTCCACCCTGTGTCTCCCTACTATGACAGCATCGATAGCCATATGGCGCAGTGAGATGATCCCTAAGATCCAGGTCCCGCTGTCAGAAATTTCGCTCAGAGCAATAGAATCCCACATTCCATATACAAATTTGAGTAGATGGGAAGCAGCGGGTTTTGGAGTTTTGGCAGACTTTTACGATGGTGCAGAGATTAGGCCCTTCAACGATATACTTCGGGAGCACCCCTCCCTAAAGGGGTGTTTTTATCAACACCTGCAGATTCGCCATTTTCTAAGCACAAAATTCCCCCCGGGATCAAACCCGACCTTACCCACTGTTAAGGCACTATTGTTTAAAAAACTAATGAGGCAACCGGGAATCTCTTTAACCTACAAATGGTTGAACAACCCCTCTGACGAGCAAAAGCTCCCATACATGACTAAATGGGAATCAGATTTAGGCATTAACACTTCCCCCTCGGCGTGGCATACTGCGACGCAGTGGGTGCAAAGATCCTCAAAATGCATTAACCATTTGGAACAGCTGAAAAAGGTGCATCTACGTTGGTACCATACGCCGGCAAAATTGGTGCATTACATTCCCAACTACTCACCGCTCTGTTGGAAGGGCTGCCTCCAGAGGGGATCACTGGGACACTGTTGGTGGCACTGTCCAAGGGTCCAACCTTTTTGGATAGCAGTTTTCAGACTCATTAGTGAAATAACAGGTGTGCACACCAACCCCAACCCAGGGCTGGCAGTTCTTAATTTGGGCATACACTCGTACCGCAGAATTTTAGAGGACTGATTGTGCAAATTCTAATAGCTGCCAGACAGTGTCTGAGCCATTCGTGGAAGGCCACTGAAGCTCCCTCTGGAGCCGAGTAATATAGTAGGATCGACCAACAATGCCAATATGAATACTGCCTTGCCCACTCCCTAAAACAAAAAACTAGAATTCTTACAATATGGGAACCCTGGCTGTCATCCAGCCATGCAACACCTATTACACAACTATTCCCCGGGCAAAGAGCACCTAGTTGAGATAGAGCCGATGGAATTATAGCCCTGGCTCGGCTAGCCAGGGGGCTAAAGCATTGAGACCCTGACTGAGGCAGCAGTTTATGAGAGAAATCTAGGAGGAGTTGATGGCCCCGGCTGGTGGACTGGGGTTGGTAATGCAGGCAGGCATCTAACCCTGTACCCCTACTAACCCCCCCCCCCACTTTCCCCCCAACCCTACCTTCTTCCCCTCCCCCTTTGTTCTTGTTCCCCCTTACTTGAATGAAGTCCCCATCTTTCCTCCCTTCTCCTCCCTCCCCATGTTGTTGTGTGGTTAAAGTGTAAGGCAGAGGAATTGTAACTGGATTGTCTCGGAGTATATTAATGTATGGAGCCCTCATGTGCGGGCAGTTGACAATTGTTCTCTTAAATTACCATGTATGATTTTGTATCTGCCGTGTTTTCAATAAAAACTAATTGGATTAAAAAAAAAAAGGTGTAGTGAATCAATATACTTACCGGCCATGATCTCTGCAGCATCGCTCATCCTCATGTCTGCCGGCCGCGGCTGTGTGTGGAGACTAGTGGTGCGCACAGAAATGACGTCATCGCTGTGCTCACGTGTTCACACACACAGTTGCGTCCGGCACAGACAGGAGGACGAGCGATGCTGCAGGGATCGTAGCCGGCTCCACACAGGTCAGTGGCGCTGCTGCTGGCACAGATGGGAGGAGGAGCGATGCTGCGTGGAGCGAGGAAAGGTGAGTATGAACGTTTATTTTTTTGTGTGCCACAGAGGGCTATACCAGGATAGGGGTATATTGCAGGATGGGGATATATAGCAGGATGGGGATATATAGCAGGATGGGGGTATATTATGAGAAGGATGAGGGCATATAGCAGGATGGGGTATATTATGAGCAGGATGAGGGCATATAGCATGATGGGGGTATATGAGCAGGATGGGGTATATAGCAGGATGCGGCCATATGCCAAGATGGGGTAAATAGCAGGATTTGGCCATACACCAGGATGGGGGTATATAGCAGGATGCGGCCATATACCAGGATGGGAGTATATAGCAGGATGCGGCCATTTGCCAGGGAGGGGTATATAGCAGGATGGGAGCACATACCAGGATGGCAGTATATAGCAGGATGGGGGCTATACCAGGATGAGGAACATATATATATACAAGGCAAGAGGATCATATACAAGGCAGGAGGATCATTACCAGGATGGGATACCTTAGTAGAGAATTTGGGGACATTACCTCCATAACAGTGTCAGCATCAGATCCTCGCCCCATAACAGTGTGTCATGACCACAATTTTTGCTTAATATTTTCTTTTCCTATTTTCCTTCTCTAAAACCGGGGTGCGTCTTATGGTCCGGTGCATCTTATAGTCCAAAATATACGGTATTTACGCACATGTTACAATACTGCATAAATAGTAATACAACACATGCGTAAGGAGACAAACAGATGTACTGTACATACCTCACATACACATTCTCACAGTAGAGGAGATTAATGAAATGGAGGCTGTTAAACAGATATTATATATTTGCTTCCTTGCAATGGATATGTTCTTTGTTTATCTTCCACATTATAATTATTTGCCTACTTGGCACAGAGCCATATGACACGTTGAAGATCACCCGGAAAACAAAAAAATCCAGGATGCACTTTGCTACACAGGTAAGACTGTATATTGCTGAGTATTGTAACGCATAATCCATTCTGCTACTGTTTATATGTACCGTATATATACTGTATAATGTTCATATATTGTCATGGAACAATTAATATATTTAGTAGTTGGCCAAGATGTTCTCAGTAACGTAGTATGTGGCTTTTATGCCATCATACTTTGACAGATTTCAGTGCAATGTTTCAGAGGAACTAATATTGACGTTTTCATTTACAATACAAGTTTTCATTTAAAATACAAAAACTGGCATGTATCAAAAGTTCTGACTTCTTGAAATCTTGGAAAGAACATCTTGTGGTGTTAAGAAAATGTACAGTCAATGTCATGTACATGCAGTGATGAAGTTAAACACTTTGTTATGTTGAATGTTTCCAGATGACTGAATTATTAAAGTGGTTATCACTGTTCTACAAATTTTTAAAAGTTGTTGGTTATGAAATGATACATTTTTTATTTATTTTTTACCTCCTAAATTCAAATTTGACAATTAAATGTTTAGTTGCCTCTTGTTTCTGTGATGTCAAAGAGTTTTCCTTTTACTACTACATATAAGTAATGTATAAAAGTTTTAGTATTTGACACATTATTATTATTTTTGCAAATATAAAGATGCAGAATATTCTGATATTTATTTAGAGGACACTTAGCAACAATTCAAAGAATTAAAATGTCTAAACAGTATTGCAAATTATAAACAATTACAGAAATTGCACTACTAAATTTGGTCCTTATTCAGTGACAACTCTTTTTAACCCCTTCACGACCATGGACGGATATATCCGTCATGAAGCGTGTCCCGTTAAGCCCCGCCCCCTGCCGCGGGCAGGCGGCGGTCGGCACACATATCAGCTGTTTTCAACAGCTGACATGTGTGCCTGCTAGCCGCGGGTGGAATTGCTTCCACCCGCGGCCATTAACCCCTTAAATCTTGCTGCTAAAGTCTGGCAGCAAGATCTATATGCGCGCGGCCATGTTTTTTTCTTACCGCCGCCCCCACCGGAAGTCACGTGCGTGATCACGTGACTATCGGTGGTTGCCATCGTAGCACAGGGTCATGTGATGACGCCTGCAGCTATGGAGTTTCACTTTCGTTTTCTCTCGGCCGCGAGCAGAGAGAAACAGAAAGTGACTGAATCTGCTGTTTACAGCTGTATAGCTGTGATCAGCAGATAGATAAGATCGATCGGATAGCTGATCGCTATAGCCCCCTAGGGGGACTAGTAAAATAAAAAAAAAAGTTTTAAAAAATAAAAAAAAAACAAAAAACCTAAAAGTTCAAATCACCCCCCTTTCCCCCCCATTGAAAATTAAAGGGTTAAAAAATAAATAAATATACACATATTTGGTATCGCCGCTTTCAGAAATGCCCGATCTATCAAAATATAAAATTAATTAATCTGATTGGCAAACGGCGTAGTGGCAAAAAAATTCCAAATGCCAAAATTACGTTTTTTGGTCACCGCAAGTTTTACGCAAAATGCAATAACAGGCGATCAAAACGTAGCATCTGCGCAAAAATGGTACCATTAGAAACGACAGCTCGAGACGCAAAAAATAAGCCGTCACTGAGCCATGGATCCCAAAAAATAAGAACGCTACGTGTTTTGGAAAATGGCGCAAAACGTGCGCCACTTTTATTGGACAAACTTGTGAATTTTTTTTAACCCCTTAGATACAAGTAAACCTATACATGTTTGGTGTCTACAAACTCGCACCGACCTCAGGCATCATACCCACATATCTGTTTAACCATATAGTGAACACCGTGAATAAAACATCCCAAAAACTATTGTGCCATCATACTTTTTTTAAATTTTTCAGCATTTGGAATTTTTTTGCTGTTTTCCAGTACACCATATGGTAAAACTTATGGTTTTATTTAAAAGTACAACTTGTCCCGCAAAAAACAAGCCCTCATATGGCAAGATTGACGGAAAAATAAAAAAGTTACGGCTCTCGGAAGAAGGGGAGCAAAAAACAAAAACGCAAAAACGGAAAGTGCCCCGGGGCTGAAGGGGTTAACTTGCATTTTGTGCTACTGCATCGGATCATCTCTTACAATTGTCCAACAGTAATCTGCAATCATTAAAAGATTCAATTTTTCTTGATATATTTTCTCCATAGCTTCTGTTAGGGGCGGAATAGCAATGACCAATCCAATTGGGACGGGTATGTGAATTCACTGGACCGTGGACGGTGGCCTTTTCCTGAAAGGGGCGTGACTAAACGTCTACCTTGTCTTCTCAAGAGCCTCTTGTGGTGAGGTTAGGTTTGTGCTGTAGGTAGCAGCTAGGTACCACTCCAAGGCAGTACGCGAATCCGTGGAAGCTGACACTAGAGGAGAAAGGCTAGTAAGAGTAGAGTCTCTGCTGGGAAAGCATCAGGAAAGCTGGCAGGGTGGAAGCTGGTATAGGTACAGACGAGACTGGATCAGGTATGGGTTCAGATTAAGGCAGGATACACAGATACAAGAACACAAGCTGGTACCAGGTCACAGGCATCGATTCAGGATACAGGAACATAGGCTGACACGTGGACATAGGCACGGATTCAGGATACAGGAACATAGTCTAGTACCAGGACACGGGCATGGATTCGGGATACAGGAATACAAGCTGCCACTAAGACCTGGGAACGATTTCAGGATACAGAAAAACACACTGTTACTAGGACAAGGGCATGAATTCAGGATACAGAAACACAGCCTATCACTGAGAGGTACCAGGTACTTAAGGCATCCTCCAACTACGGGAACAGCCTGAGCAATATTGTCAGTAAGTTAGTGCATGTCCGTTTAGCTAGCTAATTTTCAGGTACCGTTACATACTGTACACCGACCCTTTCCTGTCACTATGCCCTCTGTACCCACCTGTCTGTCTAGCGGTCCTGTCAGGCTCAGCCGTCCCGGCTACATATGTCAGCACTAAAGGCTCTGCAAAGCTGTACCTGAGCCTGTCCATCCCTGAGCCCATTTCTGTCCTGGGGGTCAACTTCCACAGTTCTGGTCACTGCCCTGGGAGTAGCACCTGGCGTCTGCATCAGTAGGTGCTAAGTCAAGCCCCTCCCACACCTGGCTAACCCGTGTCCCTCCTGTGTTCCATTGGGTCCACTCCTGCTTGCCACCAGCGTCGAGCATAACAGCAGTTCAAACATTTGTTGCGTTTACTCATTTTTTACCCCGTTTATTTGCAGTATTAGTGATAAAACGGCTTTACTCCTCAGGTTAGTACAACTACAGTGATACCAGGTGTACATAATTTTTTTCCAAGTTTGGTTACCATCACACTAAGAAATGGTTTATTTTTTTTTACAAAATAAAGGTTTTTGTATCACCATATTTTGAAGGCTATAGTTTTATTTTTATTTTTCTGCTAACAGTTGTGAGGATTTATTCTTTACAGGATGCGTTGGAGTTTTTATTTTTCGGCACATAATATTTTTGAATCCCTTTTTATATTCCGCTTTTTGGGAGCCAGAATGAAGAAGAAACGGCAAATTGGGAATTGTTGTTCTCAATTTACACCGTTCATCATGTCATAAAAGTGATAGGACAGCTTTATTCTTTGGATCAGTACTAATACCACATTTACATTGTTTTTTTGTTATGTTTTTCTAAAGCTACACAATAAAAACAAATATTTTAAAGAAAATAGACATAGTTTTACTACTTTTTTTATGGTGTTCACTGTAGGGATTAAATAGTGTGACAGTTTTATGGATCAGGTTGTTCTGGGTGCGGTGATACCAAATTTGTGTACTTTTTTTGTTTATTTTTGTTTTTATATAAAAATATGTATTAACCCTTTAGTGACTGAGGCAATTTTGACCTTAATGACCAAGCCAAAGTTTGAAAAGCTGACCAATATCACTTAATGTAGTATTAATTCTTGAACGCTTAAACAAATCCCAGTGATTCTGAGATTGTTTTTTTCATTCTTCTTTAAATTAGTGATAAAGTTAACTCAATATTTTTTGCACTTATTTGTAAAAATATTGGAATTTTGAAGAAAATGTTGCAATTTTTTAACTTTTTATTTTTATATCCTTAACCCCTTTCTGACCAAGAATGTACCAATACATCCTATTTTTAGGTAAATTATTGACCAAGGACGTACTGGTATGTCTTGGTAATCGCAAGGACACAGTGCGCTGTGCACCCACAATCGCCGCTGGGGACTTGGTTTATCCAACAGCCAAGCCCCTGCATTCACAGCCAGGAACGGTGCCTGCGCCATCCCTGGCTGTTTAACCCCCTAAATGCCGCGATCGTTGCCGATCGCAGCACTTAGGGTATAGGGAGAGGGATCGTGCTCCCTCTCACCTTCGAACGGGACCCCCATGAGGGCCCAGTTGTTGCCATGGTGACCCGTACCGACCTGAAAAATAAAGCTATCTTATAACTTTTACAACATGGTGAATGGCGCAAAAAAACTCCCAAAAACAAATAAAAACTATTCATGGAGTTGCTGTTTCTTTTTGATTCTGCTTAACAAAAAGTGGAATAGAAAGTGATAAAAAAATATTATGTGACCCAAAATGGTACCAATATGAAAAAACGCCAACTCGTGCTGCAAAAAAAATAAGCCCACATATGACCCTGTCATCAAAAAAAAAAAAAATTATAGCCTTCAAAATCCAGTGTTGCAAAAAAACCTTTATGTTGTAAAAAGCGTCTTTAGTGTGTTAATCAGCAAACCTAACACAAACTATATACATTTGGTATAGCTGTAATTGTAATGACCGGAGGAATAAAGCCGCCTAATCACTTATAGTGCATGGTGAACGGCGTAAAAAATAAATAAATAAAGCCAATTCTTCACCTGCTATTGATTTGTTCATCCTGCCTGTAAAAGATCACGGCTCCTATTTATCTTGTGCTCTACATTGAGCACTTGCACTGGGATTACGTGTAAAAATCCATGCCCACAATTAAGAATAGCAGCCTTTTGGACGCAGCGTGTTTTCACTGGATCTAAACTGCTGCATTGGGCAGTACAAGCAGATTGGATGGATTTATAGAAATCCCATGCCCACTGTGCTTCTTTTCGGCACAGTGTAAACTGACATGCGGTGTAGCTGCTCTAGATGCAGCATTTCAATTTATGCTGCGGAGACGCAAGTGTCCTCAACTGGGAAAACAGAGCAAACGTTTACAGTACCCTAAATTCTGATCATGGGCATGGGCAGCTGTGGTAATCTGTGGAGAACACTTGTGTCTCCGGAGGGGAAGACATGCTGCGTCCTGGACGCAGCGTGTGTTGATTGTGAGCTTGTACCCTAAATCTCTGAAAAACATGATTCAGATACAATTCCCAACTGAAAATTCACTGTAATGAGGCATGGGGAGTCACTGACCTTACATCTGTCCTATGGTGCCGCGGTGTCCATCTTTTTACACCTCTTTTTAGGCGTGCATAAAAGTGCGGTTATAAATAATTTTGTTCACTTTTGAAAAGACGGACACCGCTGAACAGAAACCAAATGGAATCCGGAGTAACTCTGATGCCTCATTAGTGAATGGATACGTCTCGGGTTTTACCTGAATCACGTATTTCGAAGATGTAGATGGAAACCTCAATGTAAGCGCTCAGCATAGAGCACAAGATAAATGTGAACTGATCCAAAATCTTCTGTACCTAAATCACCACCAAATAGCATTCAACTAAATCCATAAAAACACAAGTCCTCAGTCACTTTCGTCATTGGTTAACAGAAATATAGGGAGCTTCCTCATTACTGGTAGCACAAAGGCTCTCAAAAAACTCTGTGGCTCCCCCCCTCAAAAAAAAGAATCTCAAGCAAAGTCAAGCAAAATCTGCACTCCCAAATTGAAATGCCCCCCCCTCTCTTTTCAGCCCCACAATGTGCCTAACATAGTTAGCATCCACATGTTTTTCATTGTTGTAGTGAGTAGAGCTCATTTAAATGTACGAGGTGCAGGTTTCCAGAAGCACAAGCTAGGCACAATGTACTAGGCACAACAAGGACTTATTTGCAATTTTTAATTCTGCAACATTCACTGTGTTTGACACCATGGGTGTTTTCCAGAGACTAAATCGTCACTACACCCTTAGATGAAGTCCCAGATGGGTGTAATTTCCAAAATTTGGACACTTCTGTTCTGGCACTTTGCGGACTCCTTTTGCAGAGTCCCTAAACTATTCTAGGAAAATCTGTGTTCCAAAAAACAATTGGCACTCCTTCCCTCCCGAGCTCTGTGGTGCAGCCAAACAGTACTGTACAGTCACAAAGGGCTGCCACTAGGAATTTCAGGGCCCCTGACTGGCATAATTTTGGGGCCCCTTGAGACTCCACCCCAGCTCCTCCTCTATCCCTGCTCCGCCTCCACACCTCACAAGCCAATAAATAAAGCATGAAGGAGCCCCCCTTCTTTTGGGGCCACGGACTAGAGTCCTGTTTGCCCCCCCCCTGGTGGTGGCCCTGAGTCACATTTGGAGTATTGCCATGTTCAGGAGAAATTGTGTAACACATTATGGCGCTTTTTTTACCTATATTCTTTGTGAAAATTGGAAATCTGGGGTTAAAGCAACATTTTAGTGGTAAAAATGCAATTATTTTTTGTTTACCGCCCAATATTATAAAATTTTGTGACACACCTGTAGTGTCAATATGCTCACTGCACCCCTGGATGAATTAATCGAGGGGTGCAGTTTGTAACTTGGGTTCACTTGTGATGGGTTTCTGCTGTTGTGGCACCTCTGGGGCTCTACCAATGTGACATGGCACTCACAAACCATTTCAACTAAATCTGCACACCAATATGGCACTCCTTCCTTTCTTCACTTTGTACTGTGCCTCAAAAGTAGTTTTCGACCACATATGGGATACTGGCATACTCTAGAGAAATTGCACAACAAATTGTATGGTTCATTATCTCCTATTACCCTAGTGAATTTGAAAACTCTGGGGTTAATGCAACATTTTTAGGTTAAAAATGTATCTTTTCATTTTCACAGCTCAACGTTATAAAATTCTGTGAAGCCCCCAGGGGTTCTAGGTGCTCACCAACCATGTCAATAAATTCCTTGAGCGGTCTAGTTTCCAAAATGGGTTCACTTGTGGGGAAGCTCCACTGTTTAGGCACATCAGGGGGTCTCCAAATGCGACATGCAATCCGCTAAAGATTGCAACAATTTTAGCATTCAAAAATTCAAATGGCTCTCCTTACCTTCTGAGCCCTGCCATGTGCACATAGAGTTGATTTCCACCACATATGAGGTATCATCGTACTCAGGAGAAATTGCACAATAAATTTTATGGTGCATTTTTTCCTGATATCCTTGAGAAAAAAAGCTATTTGGTTGAAGTAACAATTTTGTGATAGAAAAAAAATATATATTTTTACGGCTCAACATTATAAACTTCTGTGAAGCCCTCAGGAGTTCAAGTTGCTGACCAAATATCTAGATAAATTGCTTGAGGGGTCTAGTTTCTAAAATGGGATCACTTGTGGGGGAGCTTCACTGTTTAGGCACCTCAGTAATTTCCAAACACGATATGGTGTCCACTAATGATTCCACCTAATTTTACTTTAAAAAATTCAAATGGCTCTCCTTCCTTTCCGAGCCCTGTCGTGCGCCCAAACAATTGAATTCCACCACACATGAGGTATTGGCGTACTCAGGACAAATTGCACAATAAATTGTTTGGTGCATATTTTCCTGACACCCTTGTGAAAATGCAAAATGTTATGTCTAAAGTAACATTTTTGTGCAAAAAAGTAAAATTTTCATTTTATCCTTCCATATTGCTTTAGTTTCTGTGAAGCACCTAAAGGGTTAATAAACCTCTTGGATGTGGTTTTGAGCAGTGTGAAGGGTGCAGTTTTTAGGATAGTGTCGCTTTTGGGTATTTTCTGTCACCTAGGGCTCTCAAAGCCACTCAAATGTGATGTGGTCCCTAAAAAAAATGATTTTGTATATTTTGTTGCAAAAATGAAAAATTGCTGTAAATTGCTAAATTGCTTTTAACTTCCTAACAAAAAAAAATATGTTTCAAAAATTGTAGTGATGTAAAGTAGAGGGAAATGTTATTTAGTTATTATTTTGTGCAACATAACTCTCAGATTTGTGGGTATAACATTTCTAAGGGGTACTTTGCACGCTGCAACATCGAAAGCCGATGCTGCGATGCCGAGCGCGATAGTCCCCGCCCCCGTCGCAGCTGCGATATCCTTGTGATAGCTGCCGTAGCGAACATTATCGCTACGGCAGCTTCACATGGACTCACCTGTCCTGGGACCTCGCTCTGGCCATACAACCCGCCTCCTTATTAAGGGGGCGGGTCGTACGGCGTCACTGCGACGTCACACGGCAGAAGGCTAATAGGAGCGGAGGGGCGGAGATGAGCGGGATGTAAACATCCCGCCCACCTTCTCCCTTCCGCATATCCTACGGGAGCGCGGTGACGCCGGTAGGAGATGTTCCTCGCTCCTGCGGCTTCACACACAGCGATGTGTGCTGCTGCTGGAGCAAGGAACAACATCGGACCGTCGCGTTAGCGTAATTATGGATTACGCCGACGCTACACCGATGATACGATTACGACGCTTTTGCGCTCGTTAATCGTATCATCTAGACTTTACACACTATGATGTCGCCTGCGATGCCGGATGTGCGTCACTTTCAATTTGACCCCACCGACATCGCACCTGCGATGTCGTAGTGTGCAAAGTACCCCTAAGTCTGACAATTGCAAAATTTTTGTCAAATGTCCGATATTTTCATAAATAAATGCATAAAATAGCCAAATTTCCGATATTTTCACAAATAAATGCATAAAATATTGTCCTAAATTTACAACTTTCATGAAGTACAATATGTCACGAACAAACAATGTCAGAATCACTGGGATCTGTTGAAGTGTTCCTGTGTTATAACCTATCAAAGTGACACTGGTCAGAATTGTAAAAAATGGCCCAGTCAGGACTGTGTTTTGAAGCCCGGGGGTGATGCTTTTCCTCGTTTACCATTTTATTAATTAAAAACAAAGAAACATGAAGCTACGCTGTAGTCCAGGGAATCCGCCGTAGTCCAAAAAGGGATATGTGAGAAAAACCCACAAACATACAAACACAGAGAAATAAAACAAGACACCAACCCTCATTCACCACTTTATTCAAAAGAGAAAAAAAGAGTGATGACATCATTAACATTATCTCTCATAAGCAGCGCAGCGTGACTGGGAGTAACTCAGTGACTCTGAACAGCGGTAACGTTACTGATGTCACCACTCTTCAAAGGTGCCAGGTCTTACGCAGCGCATCGTGACTCGAAGTGACCTGGCAACCCTGAACAGCGCTAACATTACTGATATCACTTCTCTTCAGAGGTGCCATGGCTCAAAACAGCGCAGTTTGACTCGAAATTGCCTGTAAGCAAAGTCTATGGAGTGTCAGAACGATGCTCCATAGACCTTCTTCATCTGACTTTGTTCTCTGGACTACGTTATGTAACAGTGTGTCCGTCCCCCGCCTTTGCTCATGGTGTAATAGTCTGTCTCTCCTTAACTGTCCTGTATGTACTACTGGTGGGGGATTGTTTGTTCTTCTCAGCATGGGACTTCTCCAATCCATAACTTGGTAAACAAGAAAGAGCCAGGACTTCTAAAGTCCATTCATGTATCAAGTGTCCAGGCGGAGTTGGACTCTTCTGCCCACCTAAAGCTGGGTTCACACATAGCGACAACGACGTCACAGTTACGTCACCATTTTCTGTGACACAACAGCGACCTTGTAAGTCGCTGTTATGATCGCTGCTTAGCTGTCAAACACAGCAGAAGCAGCAGCGATCATAACGACACGCGTCGCTGTGCTACATGTGCAGAGAGCAGGGAGCCGCACACACTGCTTAGCGCTAGCTCCCTGCACTCCTAGCTACAGTACACATTGGGTTAATTACCCGATGTGTACTGCAGCTACATGTGCAGAGAGCAGGGAGCCGTGCACACAGCTTAGCGCTGGCTCCCTGCACTCCTAGCTACAATACTCATCGGGTTAATTACCCGATGTGTACTGCAGCTACATGTGCAGAGAGCAGGGAGCCGGCACTGGCAGCGAGAGCGGATGCTGGTAACGAAGGTAAATATTGGGTAACCAGGGAAAGGTCTTCCCTTGGTTACCCAATGTTTACCCTGGTTACAGCTTACCGCAGCTGCCAGACGCCGGCTCCTGCTCCCTGCTCGCTTCATTTCGTCGCTATCTCGCTGTCACACACAGCGATATGTGCGTCACTGCGGGAGAGCGACAACCAAAAAATGAAGCTGGACATTCAGCAACGACCGGCGACCTCACAGCAGGGGCTAGGTTGTTGCTGGATGACACACACAGCGACAGCGACGGGACGTCGCTGCAACGTCACAGAAAATGGTGACGTAGCAGCGACGTCGTTGTCGTCGTCGCTGTGTGTGACACCACCCTAAGGGGCTGATCCCAGGAGAGAAGAACAATGAGACCCATGTTAGTTCAGTTAGTTGGATCTTGGCTGGAAAAGGACTAGGATCTATAGCTGAGGCTGGATCCTAAGGCCTGTGTATGGACTATTACAGACTGGAGATCAGTGGCCATGTGGGATTGTGTTTTGTTGTTCACCCTGTTGGACTTAAGGAACTCATATAAGGACCATTGCCATATTTTCCCTGGCGTTGAAATACCGGGAGATGCCCCGGGATCTTTTGTTTTGTTGTGGACTCCTTGCAGACTTTAAGGATCTATATTTATGTTTGGTGCTTTATCTTTGTGGTTCCAATAAAGCCCTTTGGATTGTTCCTTGGCCTGGCGTCCCTTACTGCTCTGCCGCATACCCCGTCACAAACTGGTGGCAGCGGTGGGATCAGTCTCTACCTCTTGTCTAAACTGAACTTTATCCCAAGTGACATTCATATGAGACCCACAAGAAGAATCACTCACCGGCTGTGACGGCAGTTCGGGTGGCCTCATTTCCATTGATGGGTCGTTGTCCTCCATTCTTTCTGCTCTGATCCCGCCGCTGCCAACCAGTTTGCCAACCAACAACAAAACGGATGAATTGGGAAAAAAATATTTTCTTTTGAATATAGTGGTGAACGAGGGTAGGTGTCTTGTTTTATTCCTCTGTGTTTGTATGTTTGTCTGTTTTTCCAGATATCCTTTTTTGACTAAAGCGGATTCCCCGGACTATGACAGAGCTGCATGGGTATTTTTTTTAATAAAATGGTAAAGGAGAGAAAGCTTCGGGGAGTGTTTATTGAAACACATTATTTTGTGTGTGTGTGTCTTTTTTATTAGTGGGTTAGTAATGATGGTGTCTGCTAGACACCACTTTATTACTAACACCAGGGCTTGATACCAGCTGACATCAACCCCAACTACCATCACCCCGATTTCCATCACAGCAGGGCAATCGGGAAGAGCCGAGGCGAAGTGCCAGAATTGTCGCATATAATGTGATGCGCCACTTCCGGGGCAGCTGCAGGATGCTATTTTTAGGCTTGGAAGTGCCAAATAGCCATTAATTTTCCCAGCCTGATAAATACCAGTCCGCAGCTGTCTGCTTTTACCTTGGTTGGTTATCAAGAATGGAAGGGACGCCACACTGTCTTTTTCTTTTAATTATTTATTTGGTTAATAGTTATTAAATGTATTTATCTATCTATATCTTATCTATCTTTGCACATCTGTAATACATGAAAAAAAACATTCATTTCAGTGTCATGCATTTTTTCCGGTACGTGTCACATGGCTGACACATATGTACACACGAATGGCCACACATGCAGTTTTTGTTTAACAGACGTGTGAAGGGGTCTATGATAAAGTCCAATGCCATGAAAAGCAATCTCAGAATCTGAGGCACATTTCACTCTTCGCATTGCTGGGGGTGAAATACACAGTAACATTTGGAGTTTACATTAATTCACTGCACATTTCAAATTTACAGCATTGGTTAATTAATGCTGTGGATATTCTCTGCAATGCAATTAATTTTCATGGGACCATAACTTTAGACTAAGAGCTCATTGGCACAAGATCAATTGGGAACAGTTTTCAATTATTGACCTATCTGAACAGGATGGCAAGCACCCAACACACAAGCACAGCACCAGGAAAAATGCATATATGAATGATAAGTCATAAAAAATGTTACAAATAACACTATGAAAACCACTTGAAATTCATGCCATTATTTTATAATTTTAAAAAATACTAAAGGAAAATTGTGAGTGAAGGTGAAGTGTGAGCGACTCCTAATAGACAGCTGTGCATGGAGAGACTTTCCCCCTGTAGCAAGTACTGTGTTCCCCAAAAATAAGACACAGTCTTATATTATTTTTTTGCTCTGACAGATGCGTTAGAGATTATTTTCAGCAGATGTCTTATATTTTCCCATAAAAATCAATCCACACTTATTCTTGAACAAAAAATAAATAAAAAATCAATATTTATTCAAATATAATCACGTCATCACATTCACATTACTGGTTCACATGCACATTTTATTATCTGATCTGCTATTCTCATGGTGCAGAACCAGTCCTATAGTGGTGGGTACATACCATATTTACAAAGGTTTAAATTATCTGCTTAAATATATTATTCTTTATGTACTGCTAAGTTTTCCCCCAAAAGAAAGCAGACACCCCCTAAAAAAATGCACTTAAAAGACCCCAAACAATTAGAGTTGGCAAGTGAATGGGCTCTCACATATAAATCTGCGTAGCTGTCAGATCCCCATGTGTGCTACAGCACTTGGCTCCCCCTGGTGACTGAAAGCACTGCGCGGAGTGATTCTGGTACCTGATCTGCTTCTGTGAGAGCTGCAGTGCAATCCAGCTAGAATGGCAAGGGACCTTACAGCAACGCAAATCTCTGTGTAAGAGCCCATCCACTATCAGCACTTGCCAACTGTAATTGCTTGGGGTCTGGTGAGTGCAATATTTTTTTGGGGGAGGGTGGGGTGGTTAGCTTTCTTTTTGGGACTTCTACTTTTCTTTGGTTGTGTCTGCTTTCTTTGATGAAGAGTCCTGTTGTATTCTTTAATTTTTTTAGCTGCATGTACACTCCCTTATGGAACCGCAAGTAGGGCTTATTTTTGGAGTAGGTCTTATATTTTAAGCATACTCAAAAAAAGCCCCCAAAATCCTAATTGGGCTTATTTTTGGGGTAGGTCATATTTTTGGGGAAACAGGGTAGCTCTTCTGTTTTCATGATGCATACTATAATTTGATGTACCTTTCTTATTCCTTTGAACAATCCTTAGTGCTCAATTCTCACTACAATCTGAATGTCAGATAATATCCTACAACACTGGATAGTAAATCAATAATAAATTATCAGAAGGTACTACTGTAAACTACATAAAATATGGGGCTCAGAATACAACGGTTAACAATGTTTTGTTGCTTTTTTGATCATTCTTGCTTCAAGATTTGTTAATAAAACAATTCTTTTAACTGCTTTCAATCACAAATAATCGAAATGGAAATATATTTCAATTTCCTGCTTGCTGTAACACATCTGTTTTCATTTTTCCTCCCACAGATAAAGTTGCCAGCAGAATTTTAAAAAGGAGAACGTTAAACAATTAATCTTGCTGAGTCAAAAGTGGCCGAAGTGAAAAAAAAAAAAATAAAAAAGGATGATTGTAAGTTTTATAATTAAATATTTCTCACTTGATGAAATTTTTCTTCTGGTTTAGCAGATATCATAGATTTGTTTAGGTATATTTTTTTATTTATACATTACAATGAGACGTCCAATACAATGTATATTAAACTGAACAAAAATAGAAATGCAACAATTTTGCTTTTGCTCCCTTTGTTCATGAGCAAGATCTAAGACTTTTTCTATATACACAAAAGGCTTTTTTCTCTCAAATATTGTTCACAAATTTGTCTAAATCTGTGTTAGTGAGGAGCACTTCTTTGCTGAGAATCCATCCACCTCACAGGTATGGCTATCAAGATTCTGATTAGATAGCATGATTATTGCACAGGTGTGCCTTAGGCTGGTGTCAGAATGACTAAGGGATAGTGGGGAACCGGGGCTCCTAAGCTGTACCACTAGCTAGTGGGCCCTATGCTATCCCTCATCTCAGGCCAAAAACACACATCCGTTAAAACCACGTCCGTGTAAAACGGGCCGTTTTTCGGGTCCGTTTTCCGTTTTATAGGTCCGTTTTTATGGTATGTGTGGCCTGCGTGTGTATCCCGTTTGCTAGCCGTATGTGCGTGTGGAATATCCGTGTGTGCGTGAGTGAAATAACTGACATGTGTATGTGTTGTCCGTGTGAAATGTTCCGTGTGTGTGTGTGATGCACAATGTCGTTGATACATGTCGGCAGACAGCAGACAGAGTTGCGAGGTGAGAATGAACTCGGGTGAAATTCACCCGACTTCATTGTCATGCCGCGGCTCTGTCTGTGTGCCGCGTACTGATTAGCGGTTACCCGTGAAGGACTCACCGGTGACCGCTAATCCCCTGAGTGACTGAATTGAGCAGCCCTCTCTCATACTTACCGTTCCCCGATCCCCGGCGCGGCGCTGCACGGCTGTTATAAAATCTCCGGCGGCTTTTACTATTTTGAAAAAGCCGGCCGCTCATTAATCAATCTCGTATTCCCTGCTTTACCAGCCCACAGGCGCCTGTGATTGGTTGCAGTCACACACGCCCACCACGCTGAGTGACAGCTGTGTCACTGCACCCAATCACAGCAGCCGGTGGGCGACTCTATACTGTGCAGTAAAATAAATAAATAAATAATTTAAAAAAACGGCGTGCGGTCCCCCCCATTTTAATACCAGCCAGATAAAGCCATACGGCTGAAGGCTGGTATTCTCAGGATGGGGAGCCCCACGTTACGGGGAGCTCCCCAGCCTAACAATATCAGTCAGCAGCTGCCCAGAATTGCCGCATACATTATATGCGACAGTTCTGGGACTGTACCCGGCTCTTCCCGATTTGCCCTGGTGCGTTGGCAAATCGGGTTAATAAGGAGTTAATGGCAGCCCATAGCTGCCACTAAATCCTAGATTAATCATGTCAGGCGTCTCCCCGAGATACCTTCCATGATTAATCTGTAGGTTACAGTTAAAAAACACACACACCCGAAAAATCCTTTATTAGAAATAAAAAACACTAACAAAGTCCCTCATCACCAATTTATTAACCCCGACAAAGCCCTCCATGCCCGGCGTAATCCATGGACCTCCAGCGTCGCTTCCAGCTCTGCTGCATGAAGGTGACCGGAGCTGCAGAAGACACCGCCGCTCCTGTCAGCTCCACACAACAAATGAGGTGAGTAGCGCGATCAGCTGCTGTCAGTCAGGTAACTCACGGCCACCGCTGCATCCAGCGGTGGCCGCGATTAACCTCAGTGACAGCTCAGCTGATCGCGATACTCACCTCATTAGCTGCGTCGTGCGACGTCACACAGCAGCCGGCCAATAGAAGCGGAGGGGCGGAGATGAGTGGGACGTAAACATCCCGCCCACCTCCTTCCTTCCGCATTGCCGCCAGCCGCAGGTAAGCTGCAGTTCATCGTTCCCGGGGTGTCACACGGAGCGATGTGTGCTGCCTCAGGTACGATGAACAACAGGACGTGCGATTTTTAGAAAATGAGCAATGTGTCAACGATGAACGAGAAGGTGAGTATTTCTGCTCGTTCATAGCTGTCACACGCTACGATATCACTAACAATCCCGGATATGCGTCACTTATGACGTGACCCCGCCGACATCTCGTTAGATATATCGTAGCGTGTAAAGCCCGCTTTAGAAAGGCCCCATTCACACTTCTGTGCATGTTATCAGACAGCATATGTATGCAGTACAGATGGCATATAGTATGTGTGCTGTCCGTTATATCACTGACCCGTCCATAGACATTTGAGTCTGGTTCTCAAATCTTACCAAAATCTAGAAATGTCTGAATTCTCCCAGAGACTATTGAAAAACACGAATAGAACATGTACGTGAAAAATGTAGATGTAATTTTATATTTAATCGCAATAAGTCTATGCAGTAACACAAGTAATTCTTCCAATACCATATTAACAGGTTAAAAAGGAGGCACACAGAAATTTTTCAAACACAACCATTAAGAAAAGAATTTGCATAAGTTGTAAAGAAAATGACAACTTGGGAAGACATGGTATGGTGGTAGAACACGCACAGGTCAGGATTACCAACCCATAGGTACCCTGTGTGCGGACATAGTTCATGTAAACAGGTCTAAAGCTGGATATGTATAAATATATGTGTGTATAGATACACTACAAACCTTATTCTTCTTGTATTATGTCAAAAGAAAATGTTGACACCAATGTATATGTAACAAAAAAAGCATGCACATTTCATATAATATGGCACAATCAATGAAAAATGTGATTCAGGCCCCCTTCACACGTCCATGAAAATCACGCACGTTTTTCACGGACGTGTTAAAGGTGCGTATTGTCCTCCGGATAACACACGGAGAACGGGAACTTTCTGCTCACCTGTCCCTGGCGTTGATGTCTGTGGTGCTGATCTTCGGTCTCCGGTCCTGCCGACTCCTCGCTGCTGCTGCTTCCGGCCGCAGTGATGTGAATATTCAATGAGCATAATGAGCGGGGGTCAGAAGTAAGTTACAGCAGCGGCAGAGACGGCAGTGCTGGAGAAGGTGAGTATAGAATTTTTTTTTTCTTTACAAACACATGTGTTTTGTCCAGTGCATGTCACATGGATCACATCCGTGCGGGCCGTGTGACACCCGTGATGCCAGAGAAAAACGGACATGTCTAAGTGTGGAGCACATGGGCACACGTATGCTCCACACGTACACATGGTCCATAGCAAAACATGGACATGAGCGCAGACCCATTGATTTTAATGGGTCTACGTGTGCCTGTGTCTCCGGACGTGTGAAGGGGGCCTTAGGCGGGATCTCCACCAAAGCCCATGAGTGTAATGAGGCAAATGGTGTACACAGCCTGCCTCTTTGGACTTTGCTTGGCCCCATTTGGGCAGTATGTGATGTTGGACACCATTAGCCTGACTATACTCATGGACTTCACTGGGGGTTCTGCTGGAATCCGGCTGCTCAGTAGACCCTCAACAGTAACTAAATACAAATAAGTTGTCGCCGCTGGACTGCAAAATGGTTGATGCTCTGGGGTATATACTGCCCGGTCTCTAGAGTCTCCAGGCAGACGGGCCAGTGTGTTACAGCAGCAGCATTGTGGATGATGTTGTTGCAAATCTCCCTCGCGCTCTGCGTAAAACACATTGGTAAGACACCGCTGTGCGCATTTCCAAAGCCATAGATTTTTACAGCAGGATTTACTCTTTGCCAGGGGTAAAGTGTGGCACGCTCACCGCACTGGGCATCATTCAGATGTCAATGCCGAAAGAAGAAAAAAAAGTGACTCTTCTGTTCACTACAATGTTAAAACCGGACAAAGCACTTGGAGGCTCGGAGAGCAGATTGTGAACAGAGACGCCTCTGATGTTACTGGACGCTGCTGGTAAATAAACACGTACCTGTGGACAACCCCAGATTATACGGGGCACGTATTCTGTCTGTGAAAATCAGAAGCCTAAATGAGGCTTTATATGGAGAAATGCACAATCTGTGCAGACCCAAACTGAAGGGGTTAATCCACAGCATAAATGTACAATGTGCACAGATTTCAATATAGCTTTATTCATGCAGCACATGGATGAGACTTGGTACAAATAGCTTGATACACTGGGGTGTACACATGGATATTGAAGCAATCCACATAACAAATCGCTTTGTAATCACTTGTTATAATTTGTCTTGTGGATTTAGCAGCGGATCCGCTTCACAATCCGCGTCACAGAACGGAGGGCACAAATCTCAGCAATTGTGGCTTCACTGGCATTGCAGGTCTGCTCCGTGCTGTGCGCGCTCACGACCAGTAGTGGCCGCTCTACCTCCACAGCCGCTGCCTAGGTCAGGACGGACCCCGCCCACCTGAACGTGATGTGGGCGTGGCCAGAGGTTACGAGCCGTGCATGCTGACGTCCGACGTCACCGGAAGCACGGCATTTTCTCTGGTAGGTTCCAGGTTTATCCGTGTGTGAGGCGGGATTCGGGCCTGGTTATTGCGGTCGGTATTAGTCGAGGTTTACAGCTTCTGCCCGGTATGGCTTCATCCAGCAGTCCGTCCGAGCGGAAGAAAGTGGCTGACCTGCGCGTTATCGACCTGAAGAATGAACTGAAGCGAAGGAACCTGGACGTGACCGGGGTGAAGAACGTGCTGGTGGCCCGTTTAAAACAGGTGGGCGCAGGCCCGGGTGTCAGGAGGCGGGCGGGACAACGGGATCCACAGCGGCCTGTGAGGCTATAAACCGCCTGAGGGGGATCACGTGGTTACCGTCAGCGAGTAGTGTAAGGCCGGGCTGACCTCTGTGGATGGCATCCACCTGTGTGTGTACATGATACAGAGACACCCCGCCGCCAGGGGGCGATCATGTGATTATCCTCACCAAGTAGTGTGCAACCGCGGCCTGTCCAATGTGAATAATAGCCATAGTGTGTGTGTGTGTGTGTGTGTGTGTATATATATATATATATATATATATATATATATATATATATCTCTCTCCACCAGAGAAGAGTCCCGTGTAGGGCTGGATGGATCCGGACTGTAAAACTCTGGATCCGTGCAGTTTCAGAGATGCCAGAGTTGCCGGGCCCAGAATTCCAGGTGTTTGATCTGGATTCGGCACTTGAGAAATAATAAAAAAAAACAATTGAAGCGAGTGCTTCATACTTGGAGGCTCCGTGTCATGGTGGCACACTGCTCCCAGATCACATATGCACAGCTTTCCCAGCCAACCGGCTGTCCTGGCGCCTGTGATTTGAAGAAGTCTGTTGACACACTGCCACTCAGGGTGGGGGCGCGTCTGACTGTAGTCAGCGGCCCAGGTAATGAATGCGAGGCTTGGGAGCAGCGTACAGCCATGCCGGAGCCTTGTTAAATCCACCGTGTGCTCCCATTCCTCTATCCCTTCTACCACCAATTTTAATCTGCAGATTCTGATCCCCATAGACTTTTATATGGGGGCGGATTCCGGACCAGATCCGGATTTTTTTTAACAAGCAGTTTTTTTGCGAGTCCGCCCAGCTTTAGTCACATGGTTACCGTCAGAGTAGTGTGCTGCCGGAGCCTAATCTGTGTGAATGTGTATGCATCCATAATAAAAATAGTATTTTTATAGCGCCATTCATTCCATGGCGCTTTACAGTGAAAGAGGGTATACATACAACAATCATTAACAGTACATAACAGACTGGTATGGGAGGAGAGAGGACCCTGCCTGGGTCTCACAGTCTACAGGGAATGGGTGATGGTACAATAGTGTGTGTGTGTGTGTGTATATATGTGTATATATATATATATATATGTGTATATATATATATATATATATATATATATATATATATATATATATATATATATATATATATTAAATAAATTCTCTCTCTCTCTGCGCCAGGGAGGGGATCACCTGGTTAGTCAAAGTAGTGTGCAGCCGGGGCCTAACCTCTGTGTGAATAACATCCTATGTGTGTGTGTAATTGCAGAATCTAATGCACGTAACCAGTAATTTATTTTTCAAGAGAGGCATCCAGGCCTTTTACATTTAGTAATGAATCAACTGTTAAATTGTAGCAGAATTCCATAGCCTCACTGCTCTTACAGTAAAGAATCATTGTGATTACGATTAAACCTTCTTTTGTTTCCTCCTTGTCCCCCTAGCAAGGCCTCTTTACTGTCCCTTCATATACTTATACATTGTAATAAGATCACCCCTCAGCCTTCACTTTTACAAACCGAATAACCACAGCTTTAATAACCTATCATGGTATTGCGGTCCACCCATTCCTTTAATAACCTTGGTTGCTCTTCTCTGCACCCGCTCTAGTTGAGCTAGGTCTTATACACTGGAGACCAAAATTGTTCACTGTATAAGTGTGGTCACACTAATGACTTATATAGGGGTAAAACTTTGTTCTTCTTGTGAGAATCTATGCTTTTCAATGCATCCCATTATTTTATTAGCCTTGGCAGCAGCTGCAGTCTCTTGTTAGTAAAGTTGAATTTGCCGTCCACCCATACACCCAAGCTTTTTTTTTTTTCTTTTCTTCAGTGAGTGTTACAATTAAGTACATAATTAGGCTGCTTTCACACTACGTCTTTTTAACATGCGTCCTGAACGTTTTTTAACGCAAAAACGGATCCAGTGCAAATGCGTTTTCATTTCAATGCATTTGCAATGGACTCGCGTTAACATGCGTTCACCTGCGTTTGCGTGCGTTATAGTGAGGATCCAGCGACTTGCAGTTTAACATCTTTCAAAAACGCTACTTGTAGCGTTTTTGAGCTGCGTCCAACTTCTGCAAATTGCTGGATCCTGACTAAACAGCATGCAAACGCATGTGAACGCTGGCATGCTGATGCAGGATCCTGCTTGCTCTACTGAGCATGCACAGAAGCCAGCCCCGTGATCAGTATCTCTCTCCTCCCTCTCTGTCTCTCCCCCTCCCTCTCTCCCATCTGAGAGCTGCGGACACTCGTAACCAAGGTAAATATCGGGTAACCACTTCTCTTAGTTACCCGATGTTTACGTTGGTAACGTGTGCAGGGAGCCGGCTCCTAGCAGCTGCAGACGCTTGTAACCAAAGTAAATATCGGGTATCCAAGCAAGTATACCCGATGTTTACCTTGGTTACGAGCCTCCGCAGCTGTCAGATACCGGCTCCCAGTGTGGCACGTTTAGTTCCCCTCACTCCCGATCACATGACTCTAATGCCCGCCCCTAAACATCCAGTGACAGGATGCTGCAAAGTAACACGTGCGTTTGCATGCATTTTTTGCTGTAAAAGCAGGATCCGCTTTTGCAGCAAAAAATCGTTCAGGACGCATGTTAAAAAGACGTAGTGTGAAAGCAGCCTTATACAGTTTATTTCCTCTGTCCAAGTGCATGATTTTACACATTTATTCACATTTGACTTAAATTGTAATTTCCCAGCCCAAGCCTCCATGTTACATAAGTCTTTCTGTAAAATTAAATATTCCTCCTTTTGTAGATGCTAAACTCTGCAAGGCAATCAATACAAATATTGAAATTCTACTCTATGGCCCCTACATGGTTATTAATATGTAAAAAAAAAAGTGCCCGACTGACCACTGTGGTACACCACTGTTAAGTGTGACCCAGTCAGTGTGTTCCATTAATAACAAGACTGATCCCTTATAAACTCATGTTGATACTGTCAGTCACTGAGTAGCGTGCAGCTGCGAGGCCTGACCTCATTGTAAATAACACCCATACTATATATAGTGTGTATATACAATAAGTATTTAATATACATCCAATTTTGTAGGTATTCCTACCTGCAAAGGATCAAGAGGTCTAATTTTCATCGTAGGTACACTTCAACTGTGACAGACAAAATCTCCCCCCCCCAAAAAAAAATAATTGATTTTTTTAAATTATTTAATTTGCATGTTATTGCATGAAATAAGTATTTAATCACCTACCAACCAGCAAGACTTCTGGCTCTCACAGACCTGTTGTTTTTGTTATGTTTTTTTATTCGTCTCGTGATTGTAATCCCTTTCCGACCTGGAACGTACCCAGTACGTCCTGGCAATCGAGATTGCCGCTGCGATTGCAGCTGTGGACTCTGCTTTCCCAATAGTCGAGCCCTGGTTCTCACAGCCAGGAATGGTCCCTGTGCCGTTCCTGGCTGTTAAACAGCCTAAATGCTGAGATCGAAATAGATGGCAGCATTTAGATAGGGATCGCGCACCCTCTTCCCTCCAATCGGTGCCACGCAATTGCGAGGCTTGATCGTTGCCATGATCGAAGCCTCTGGGATCCTGCCAGGAGCTTGATCCCAAATGCTTCTGCCTGTGCTGCCCTAGCAGCTATAATGTTTTGCAATGCTGGTGCATTGAAATACATTATACCTGTGATCAGTGCCGTAAAAGGTCGTGTCCCATATAGGGAATTTAAAATAAACAAATTCCAATACCTATGTGTAAGAAAATAAATAAAATACACATTTGGTATCGCCACATCCATTACAACCCGATCTATAAAACTGTCACACTAGTTAACCACTTCAGTAAACACTAAAAAAACAGTAGCAAAAACTTTTCTTCATGCAGGGACAAAAAAGTGGCATAAAATGCAATCAAAGTCCATATGTAAATAAAAATAGTATGTCTGAAAACGTTATCTTGTCCTACAAAAGACAAGCTGCCATCAGCAATAAAATAAAAACGCTATCTCAGAATACAGCAATGTAAAAACTTTTTTCTTTCTTTTCTGTAAAATAGTTTTATGGTGTAAAAATGGCAAAACCTAAAAATGAACTACCGTATTTTTCGGACTATAAGACGCACCGGACCATAAGACTCACCTTGGTTTTAGAGGAGGAAAATAGTAAAAAAATTTTAAGCAAAAAATGTTGTCATAACACACTGTTATGGGGGAGAATCTGCTGCTGACACTGTATGGGGGTGATTTAAAAAAAAAAAAAAACAAAAAAAAAAAAGGCGTGCGGTTCCCCCAATTTTGATAACCAGCCAAGATAGTCGCACATCTGGGGACTGGTATTCTCAGGCTGGGGAGATTCACATTATTGGGAGCCCCCCAAGCGTAAAAATATCAGCCAGCAGTCACCCAGAATTGCTGCATCCATTAAATGCGACAGTCCTGGGACTTTTCCCAGCTCATCCCGATTGCCCTGATGCTGTGGCAATCGGGGTAATAAGGAGTTAATGGCAGCAGCCCATAGCTGCCACTAAGTCCTAGCTTAGTGATGGCAGGCGTCTGAGACACCCCCTCACCACTAAGCTGTAAGTGGAAGTAAATAAAAACAAACACATAACTCCTTTATTTGAAATGAGACAAAAAAACACCCTCTTTCACCACTTTATTAACCCCTAAAACACCCAGGTCCAATGTAATCCACACGATGTCCCACGACACATCCAGCTTTGCTACATCTGACAATCACATAGAGCAGCCATAGGATCACGACCGCTCTCTGTGAGGGTCAGTCAGAAAGTGAAGTGAGCCGCCGGAATCAGCGGTGACTCCAGCTATCACCGCGGATCTTGCGCTCACTTCAGCCGCGGCTGGATTTGCGGTAATAGCTGGAGGACTCCCGCTGTATACTCACCTCTCCTCACTCCACGCAGCATCGCTCGCTTCCTGTCTGTGTGCCATCTGACCTGTGTAGAGCTGTGTGTACAGCGATGACGTCATTGCTGTGCTCACCTCTCTACAGAGGTCAGCTGGCCAGCAGACAGGAGGACACTGCGATGCTGCAGGGAACGGTGAGTATACCGTACTTATTCACTGTCCTCCGCGCTGATGATGGTGCATGGGGGGCAGTGAATACAGCCGCACATGATCACTCCAGGCTGTAGTTGCCTGGGGTGAACACGCGGGTAGGCTATTTAGTAAGCGTGCATCCCCCGCCCATCATCCCGCCCACCTGTCAGCACTGCCTTCAGGGCTGAGCTGATGGGCGTGCATATCAAATGAGCGGGACCACGTGGTCAGGTTAGCGTTGCTACAGCCTGCTTGTGCCACCGATGACCCGCTCCACCACCACCGCAGCTATCGGACTATAAGACGCACCCCCCACTTTCCCCCAAAATGCTACCATGAAGCCCAACTCATCCTGCAAAAAAGAAACCCTCGCATGACTGTCAGCAGAAAAATAAAACAAACTATAGCCTTCAAGATTGTGATGCAAAAAAACTTCTTTTTTGTAATGTGGTGGGGTTTTTTAGCGTGATAGTAGCCAAACCTACTATCACGCTAAAAAAGGGGGGGTGGTTCTGCTGTTTTGGCACCTCAGGGGCTTTGCAAATGTGACATGGCACCCCAAAACCATTCCAACTAAATCTGAACTCAAATATGGCTCTTTCCCTTCACTTTGTACTGAGCCTAAAAAGTAGTTTTTGACCACCTAATGAGGTATTGGCTTACTCAAGAGAATTGCACAACAAATTGTGCAGTGCGTAATCTGTTACCCTTTGTGAAAAGGAAAGATTGTGGATTAAAGCAACTTTTTTTTTTTTTTTCTTCACGTCTCAATGTTAAAAAACAAAACAAAAAAAAATCTGAGGCATCAGGTGGTTTAAGGTGCCCACCAAGCATCCAAGATAAATTCCTTGAGGGGTCTAGTTTCCAAAATGTGTCAACTTGGGGGTGGGGTTCCATTGTTTGGGCACATTGAGGGCTCTCCAAGCGCAACATGGCGTCTAATTTTGTGCTCTAAAATTGACATGGTGCTTTCTTACCATCCCTGCGCCCAACAGTTGATTTCCACCACGTGTGGGTTATCTGCGTACTCAGGAGAAATTGCACAATAAATTGTATGGTGCATTTCCGGTTGTTACCCTTGTGAAAATACAAAATTTAGGTCCAAAGTAATATATTAAATTTTTTTTATTTTTTTTCTCCCACGTTCCTTTAGCTTCTGTAAGCACTTAAAGGGTTAATAAACGTCTTGTATGTGGTTTTGACCAGTGTGAGGGGTGCAGTTTTTAGAATGTTGTCACATTGGGGTCTTTTCTGTCACCCAGACCTATGGCACTTTAAATGTAATGTGGTCACTAAAACTAATTTAGCTAATCTTGTTGGAGAAATTGCGGATAAACTTTGAACCCCCCCTAACCTACTAACAAAAAAAGTTTAAAAAATTGTGCTGATGTAAGGTGAACATGTGGGAAACGTTATTTATTAACTATTTTCTGACACCACTCTGGTTTAACCCCTTCACTTCTCAGCATGTTCTCATCTTCTTGACCAGGCCATTTTTTTTTTTTTTTTTCATTTTAATTCTGATCAGCGTCACTCTGACAAGTTATATCTTTAGAACGCTTCAACAGATCCCAGTGATTCTGGCACGCGGTTTGTTGTGTTTTTTTTTTTAATTTTTTTTATTTTTCTCATGACATATTGTATTTCATGGTACTGTTAAACTTAGGCTGGTAATTTTTGCGTTTTATGGCTATGTGCCCACGGGGGAAGTGTCCTGCGGTTATATCCGCAGGACATTCCGCAGGAGCTCCCAGAAAACCGCAGCACAGCTTTGTCTGTTTTGTGCTGCAGTTTATTTGCGGAATGTCCTGCGAATATGGTGCGGTGATTCTGCATTGAGAATACAGTACCATGGCATCGGCACTGCTTCCTCAATGCAGAACAAGTGCTGAGTGATCGGGGCGTTCATACCTCCATCATGCAGCACTTCTCTCCCATCTCCGGACGTGTTTACACTGTGAAGGAGAAGGTGGGCGGGCCTGCACTATGTCCGGCTGTCACATGACCGGAGCTCGTGCAGGCCCCGCCCACCTCCCCCTTCCTGCTCCTGTGCATCGAGGGAAAATGACCAGGTGTCGCTATCAAGGCAGGTAAGTATAGACCAAGGCAGGGGATTTCCGCAGGTAATGCCGCAGGAATAATTGACATGCAGTTATGTGCGGCTGCGGGATATCCGCAGTATATTCCGCAACTGCACATTCCGCAACGTGGACACAGCACTCCCTATGTCCCTCAGGATAACATGGGGAGTGTCTGTACATGCTGAAACCTGCGGATTTATCTGGAAAATCCAGATAAATCCGCAGGTTTTCCGCGGCAAAATTTGCAGAAGCAAGCTCTTGTGGGTACAGAGCCTATTTGTGAAAATATCGGAAATTATGCAAAATTGTACAATTTTCAAACTTTGAATTTTCATACCTATAAATCCAACAGTTATGCCACAAAAAAGTTACTAAATAACATATCCCACATGTCCACTTTACATCAGCTCAACTTTTGAAATGTATGTATGTATGTTACATTACAGACCAAAAGATTGGACACACCTTCTCATTCAAAGAGTTTTTTCTTTATTTTAGGACTCTGAAAATTGTAGATTCACATTAAAGGCATCAAAACTATGAATTAAAACATGTGGAATGAAATACTTAAAGGGTGAAACAGTGTGGGCAGCACGGTGGCTCAGTGGTTAGCGCTGCAGCCTTGCAGCGCTGGGGTCCTGGATTGAAATCCCATCAAGGACACAATCTGCAAGGAGTTTGTATGTTCTCCCCGTGTTTGCGTGGGTTTCCTCCCGGGTTTTCCGGTTTCCTCCCACACTCCAAAGACCTACTGATTGGGACTTTAGATTCTGAGCCTCAATGGGGACAGTGTTCCTGATGTATGTAAAGCGCTGCGGAATATGTTAGCGCTATATAAAAATAAAATTTGTTTGTTTTTTTTTTGTTTTTTTTTTAACTGAAAATGTCTTATATTCTGGGTTCTTCAAAGTAGCCACCTTTTGCTTTGATTACTGCTTTGCCCACTCTTGGCATTCTCTTGATGAGCTTCAAGAGGTAGTCACCGGAAATGGTTTTCCAACAGTCTTGAAGGAGTTCCCAGAAATGCTTAGCACTTGTTGGCCCTTTTGCCTTCACTCTGCGGTCCAGCTCACCCCAAACCATCTCGATTGGGTTCAGGTCTGGTGACTGTGGAGACCAGGTCAGCTGACGTAGCACCCCATCACTCTCCTTCTTAGTGAAATAGCCCTTACACAGCCTGGAGGTGTTTGGGGTCATTGTCCTGTTGAAAAATAAATGATGGTCCAACTAAATGCAAACCGGATGGAATAGCATAGCATGCAGCTGCAAGATGCTGTGGTAGCCATGCTGGTTCTGTATGCCTTCAATGTTGAATAAATCCCAACAGTATCACCAGCAAAGCACCCCCACACCTCCTGCTCCATGCTTCACAGTGGGAACCAGGCATGTAGAGTCCATCCGTTCACCTTTTCTACAAAAACACAGTGGTTGGATCCAAAGATCTCAAATTTGGACTCATCAGACCAAAGCACAGATTTCCACTGGTCTAATGTCCATTCCTTGTGATCTTTAACCCAAACAAGTCTCTTCTGCTTGTTGCCTGTCCTTAGCAGTGGTTTCCTAGCATCTATTTTACCATGAAGGCCTGCTGCACAAAGTCTCCTCTTACTAGTTGTTCTAGAGATGAGAAGGTGTCCAAAGTTTTGGTCTGTACTGTGTGTGTGTGTATGTGTGTATATATGTATATTAATTTTTTTTTTTTTGTTAGGAAGTTAGAAGGGTTCAAAGTTTTATCAGAAATTTCTCTTTTTTTTAAAACAAAATTTACAAAACCATTTCTTTTCCGGACCACGAAACATTTGAAGTGACTGAGAGGCGTAGGTGACAGAAAATACCGTATTTTTCGGACCATAAGACACACTTTTTTTCCCCCCAAATGTTGGGGGAAAGTTGGGGGTGCGTCTTATGGTCTGACTGGCTGCGGGGAATGAGGTGCTGCGGTGGAGCGGGTCATCGGGGGCACGAGCAGGCTGTAGCAGCCTGCTGTGACCACGTGGACCCGCTCATTACATATGCACGCCCATCCCCCGCCCATCATCCCTCAGCGCTGAAGCCGGCGCTAACAGGTGGGCGGGGGGACGAGCGGGGACGCGCGCATAGTAAAGATCCGATCCACATGATCACCCCTGGCAATTACAGCCTGGAGTGATCATGTGCGGCTGTATTCACTGCTCCCCGCGCGGTCATCATCAGCGCGGGGTGCAGTGAATCCGCGTACTCACCTGTCCCCGTGTGTGGAGCCGTCCCACTGCAGCACGCGATGTCTTCCTGTCTGTGCCGGTCAGCTGATCGGCACAGACAGGAAGACATTGCGTGCTGCACACTGCAGAGAGGAAGATGATCGGCTGCTGGGAGTGAGGAAAAGGTGAGTATAAACGTTTGTTTTTTTTTTTTTCTCTGTGCTATAGGATACAGGCCATATACCAGGATGGTATATGAGCACGATGGGGGCATATAGCAGGATGGGTGGTATATTTACAGGATGGATGGGGGTAAATGAACAGGATAGGGTATATGAACAGGATGGCAGTATATGAGCAGGATGGATGGGGGGGTATATGAACAGGATGGCAGTATATGAGCAGGATGGATGGGGGGTATATGAACAGGATGGGGGTATATGAGCAGGATGGATGCTGTTATATGAGCAGGATGCTGTTATATAAGCAGGATGGGGGAATATGAGCAGGATGGGGGTTTATAGCAGGATCATATACATTATTAGGCTGGGGTACCTTAGTAGAGAATTTGGGGACATTACCCCCATAACAGTGTCAGCAGCAGATCCTCGCCCCATTACAGTGTGTCATGACCACATTTTTTTGCTTAAAGTTTTATTTTCCTTTTTTCCTCCTCTAAAACCAGGGTGCGTCTTATGGTCAGGTGCGTTTTATAGTCCGAAAAATACGGTACTCAAGTGACACCATTTAAAAAAAAACTGCACCATCACACTGCTCAAACCCACATCCAAGAAGTTTGAAGCACCTAAGGGATTAATACAGGAACTATAGTAATGTGAAAAAAAATGAATATATTACTGTTTTTACAGGAAAAATTGGGAAATTGCACTTCTCTGGGGGTGTTGTGACAATTTTAGTCTTTAGAAAACCTCCATGGTGTCAAACGCCGTGAGTGTTTCAGAATTAATAATTGCAAATAAGTCCTTGTTGTGCCCAGTACATTATAGTTGCTTGTGGTTGTACCCAGCTCGTGCTTCTGTAAACCTCCACCCCGTGCAGTTTAAGTGCGCTCTGCTCACTAAAATAATACCAAACATGTGGATGCGAAGGCGTAAGCCAAAGTGCGAGTGGAATGTGATAAAACATCGCATTCCACTCAGACCAATTTTAGCCTGTGTATCAGCGCACATGAGCAACTATTTTCTCAGCCCTAATCGGACCGAGAAAACAATCACAGCATGCTGCGATTGTAATGGGAGACTTTCTATCGCACCCATTCAAGTGTATGGGGTGAGAAAAAATCGCACTGCACTCGCGGTACACCGGTGCACCGCACGTGAAGAGCGAGAATCGCAATAGCTGGCTACAGAGGAGAGAGGGAGATGCATCCCTCACTCTCCCCCCTTTCAGCGCCGGCCCGCCCCTCCTCATCGCCGACTCGCCTCCCGCAGCTGAGGTCCGCTTGCACGGTCGGACCTCAGTCGCAGGGACACTAGCATGACACTCGGCTCCTGCTGTGCTGCCAGCGGGAGCCAAGTGTTATGCGAGGATCGCACTATTGCCCTGTGTGGCCCCGGCCTAACTGTGGTTTAGGCACATTGTGAGGCTATGTGCGCACAGTGCGTTTTTCGTGGCGTTTTCCACCCATTGAGTTCAATGAGATGTTCAAAAAAGCAATGAAAAATGCAAATTGCAAATATAGAAGCTGTCACAAACCACCGGGGGGGTCACTCAGAAATCCCCCGCGCTGGCTACCAGTACGTCACAATCGGGGGGTAACAAGTGGGGGTCACCCCTCCTTTATACCTCCCGACAGACAGAGCACGTGACGCGCTCTCTAGCGCCCCTCTTATAGTCAGGCCAATTATGGAATTGCCCGACCATAAGCAAGGAGGCCGCTATACTACTTATGCCGATTATTGAAGGGTCCCCGGTGAGAGTAGGGTATATATTCCCCCGACCTCCGCGGGCGGAATATATAATATCTTCCCGAATCTCACTGGCCTCCCCACAATAATCCTTGGCACAATTCGCTGCCACCAACCGATTTACGGTAACTATTAGCCGAACACACAGACGTGGGATTCAAGATCGAGATAACAGAACAGCCCAAGATTAATTATATAATTTAATCAGCCTAAAGCACACTAGAAACTACAATATATACAATAGGGAATCTACAGAATATACATATGTCAGAGTACAGTTACAATCAAAGCATGGGTTACAAACAGGTATGGAATTCAATCAGTTACCTTGTGCGTCTGGCCACAGGGGGGCGCTGTAGACCAGGTTTCCAGGAACTCTCTCACAGGTCTGTCCCAACCAGGCCCCCGAGCAGAAGAACGCTGGAAAATGGCCGAAGTAGGGTTATCAACCTGGGCAGATCCAGGTCCCCTCCTACCTTAGTGACCTCACAGGGAAGCACTGCCACTCCCCCTGCATGGATCAGAATTATCCAGCAAAGGGGATATTGGCCATAACTTTGCCTGGGAGCGTCGTAGGCGGACGCCAATGCTCTCATTGTGACAGGTATGAATTTAGCTACAGAACGAGGGGACTCATGACCTGTCTACGAGTTCCCATATGGCTGATATCACGCCTGGGGCAGTTCCCAAGCTCCCCCTTCCATAAAAAAGGTGTGCCAGCATCGTCCGCCTGCGCAAACACCATTTTTATGGTTGCCATATTTATCGGAAATATGGCTTGCGAGATATGAACCATTTTTTACTGGAGTCGTTCTGTCTGGCTATTTCCATAGCCTTGCTAACTAGCTAGCAGCCCCCACTACAGGGTGACGGCAGGGAGTCATCCTGTGTCCATTGTCCCTAAGCCACCTCATTTCCATATCACAGGACATGGCCATGGATTTGTTGCTAAACCAGTTGTGTGAAGGGAAGGGGGGGGGGTGACACCAGGAGAGGGCTTCCTGACATGACTTGAATGTCATGATTTATCGTCATATCTCCGGATTTACCTCACACCTCCCCCCTTTTGAGGGCGCTAGGGGGCAGCACACTCCGGTGTTCCCCCGTGCGCCCGTCCGCGACCTCTCCTTGTCGGGACAGCCCGTCTGCGTTACCGTGGTCACGGCCCCTTTTGTGGCGAATGGTGAAGTTGTATTGCTGGAGCGCAAGGCTCCATCGCAACAATCGCCCATTCGTCCCAGAGACGGTGTGCAACCAGCTGAGGGGATTGTGGTCCGTCTCCACGATGAAGTGGCGCCCGTATAGATAGGGTTGCAGACGCTGCAGGGCCCACACTATGGCCAGGCACTCCTTCTCCATCGTGGAATAGGCAACTTCCCTTGGTAACAGCTTCCTGCTCAGGTACAAGACTGGGTGCTCTTGGCTCGCAGAGTCCACCTGGCTGAGCACCGCACCGAGGCCGAAGTCACTGGCGTCGGTCTGTACTACAAACGGCCGCGTGAAGTCGGCTGCCTGTAGCACGGGCGGGCTGGACAGGGCGTCCTTTAGGGCCCGGAAGGCTGTCTCGCAGTCCATTGTCCAATCGACTGCAGAGGGCAGCTTCTTCTTGGTGAGGTCCGTCAAGGGCTTTGCCAGGCTACTATAGCATGGAACAAACCTCCTATAGTACCCAGCGGTCCCCAAGAAGGACATCACCTGCTTCTTGGTCCTGGGGGTGGGCCAGGATGCGATGGCTTCCACTTTCTCAGGCTCGGGCTTCAGTGTTCTCCCACCTACCCGGTGACCGAGGTACTGGACCTCGCTCATGGCCAGCTGACACTTTCCCGGCTTGATGGTCAAACCTGCCCGGTGGATCCGCCTGAGCACCTGTGCTAGATGCTCTAGGTGGTCCTCCCAGGTGGGACTGAAGACGGCAATGTCATCCAGGTACGCGGCCGCGTACCCTTCAAGTCCCTTGAGCAGGGTGTTGACCATCCGCTGGAAAGTGGCAGGGGCATTCCTCATCCCGAATGGCATCACCGTGGACTCGTACAGTCCAAATGGGGTAATAAAGGCAGAGCGTTCCCTGGCCTTGCGAGTCAGGGGGATCTGCCAATATCCCCGGCTCAGGTCCATGATGGTCAGGTACTGAGCCCCGGCCAACTGATCGAGCAGGTGATCGATGCGTGGCATTGGGTACGCATCGGCGACCGTGACAGCATTGAGCCCCCTGTAGTCCACGCAGAACCGAGTGGTTCGGTCCTTCTTAGGGACGAGGACTACAGGCGAGGCCCAAGCGCTGTTGGATGCCTGGATCACCCCCAGCTCCAGCATCTCGTCAATCTCCTGGCGCATGTGTTGCTGCACCTCCAGGGAGACCCGATATGCTGAACGCCGGATCGGGGGATGATCCCCAGTGTCCACGTGATGGACAGCCAAGTCAGTCCTTCCGGGCTGGTTGGTAAACAACCCCCGGAAGGGGTGTAGGGTGGCCCACAGCTGGGACCGTTGGTCCTCCAAGAGCTGGTGGCCAACCTCCACATCCTCAATGGATCCGCCTGCCCTAACCTGGGCTAGCATATCCAAGAGGGTTTCCGCTTCTCCCTCCTCGGGCAGGTTGCACACGGGGAGCGCACATGCCTCCCGCTCATGATGTGCCTTCATCATGTTCACATGGAAGGGCTTCCGCCTTCCACGGGCAGGGTCCAGGGTGACCAGGTACGTTACAGGGTTGAGCTGCTGGTACACGAGGTATGGGCCTTCCCAGGCTGCCTGAAGCTTGTCCTGTGGTACGGGGACCAGTACCCACACCTCTTGACCCACTTGGTAGGTCCTCTCACAAGCGTTCTGGTCGTACCAACGCTTCTGATCGGCCTGGGCTTGAGCCATATTGTCGTGTACCAGTTGCGTCAAGGCCTGCATTTTGTCCCGGAAGCGCATGACACACTCGATAACCGACACTCCAGGGGTGGCCAAATCCCCTTCCCAAGCCTCTTTCACCAGAGCCAGGGGGCCCCGCACACGTCGCCCGTACAGGAGCTCAAACGGTGAGAATCCTGTTGAGGCCTGTGGAACCTCCCGGTAAGCAAATAACAGGTGTGGGAGATACCGCTCCCAGTCACGCCCATGGGAGTCGACCAACATCTTAAGCATCTGCTTTAAGGTGCCATTGAACCGCTCGCACAGGCCATTAGTCTGTGGATGGTACGGGCTGGCCACCAGATGTCGCACCTGGACTTGCTTACAGAGGGTCTCCATCAGCTGGGACATGAATTGGGTCCCCCGGTCGGTGAGCATTTCCTGGGGAAAACCCACTCGGGAGAAAATCTCCAGCAATGCGGTGGCCACCTTGTCAGCCCGAATGGACGACAAGGCCACTGCTTCTGGGTACCGGGTGGCATAGTCCACTACCGTCAGTATGAAGCGTTTCCCGGAGCTGCTGGGGATGGCCAGCGGGCCGACCAGATCCACAGCCACCCTCCTGAAAGGCTCATCGATGATGGGCAGAGATACCAGTGGGGCTTTGGGGCGTGGCCCCGCCTTCCCCACTCTCTGACAGGTTTCACACGAACGGCAGTAGGCAGCCACATCGGCCCCCATTTTTGGCCAGTAGAAATGCTGGTTTAACCTGGCCTTGGTCTTAGCGATCCCTAGGTGTCCGGCCATCGGAATCTCATGTGCGATCCGCAACAACTCCGTCCGGAACGGATAGGGTACCACCAACTGTCGGTCCCTGGGCCACGCCTCCGGTGAACCCTGCTGGACCGTGGCCCGGTACAGCCGTCCTTGGTCCCAGACCACTCGCTCCGGGTCCGAGTCCGAGGGAGGCTGTGCCGCCTGCTCCTTTAGAGCTTTCAGGCTGTCGTCAGCTTCTAACGCTGCCTGAAACCCCTGACTAGATGTGGCCAGAATCGACGAGACTGTCACATCTTCAGTCAGTACCCCGGGACCTGTGTCCTGGCCTCCACCTGACTCGGTTGCCACTTGGTCAGAAGGGGAAGAGCTATCGGACCTCCGGGAGGCCCCTTGGCTTCCAGCACTCCCACTGCGGGTGACAGCGGCCACAGCCGCTGCGACCGTGGGTCGTGCCTGCTCCTCCTCCGTTCCTGACCAAGTCGCCGGTTCAGGCAGACCTACCTGGCTTCCTGACACCCCGGTTGTGGGGGAACCATGCACCGAGATCTTACCTGGGAGCACTTCCGCTCCTGGACCGGCCCCAATCTCACCTGCCTGTTCCCCTCCTGCAGCAACAGAACCCCGCTGTGAAATCTCTGGGGACCCCACATTTGCTGTGGTAGCCCCCACCCCACACACTGGTCCTCCCCCTGCAGCACCCTGCTCTCTGCTTATCCCTGCAGAGGGCAACAGATCCCAGCTCACAGGCTGGTTACTTGTAGAGGCATTGTCACACCTTTCTCTGACCCCCTCCCCTGTCACAGCTGCAGCTGTGTGTGTGTCTATGGTGTCTGTGCAAGCAGAAATATCAGAGTTCACTCCCTCCTCCCTTACATCATTCATAGATAACACATTAACATTGTCCGGAGGCACGTCAGCACTGGCTGAAGGTTCAGCCTTTGGGGCGGGGCCAAACTGGGAGGTTATTTGCCCCAAATCTGTCCCAAGTAGCACGTTTGCAGGGATCCGATCAGTTACCCCCACCTCCCTCACCCCTCGCCCTGCGCCCCAGTCCACATAAATGTCAGCAACAGGCAGCGCCGGGTCAATGCCTCCAATCCCGGAGACAGCGAGGGTTTTTCCAGGGATCAAGTCTTGGGGGGACACCATCTCAGGCCGCACCAGAGTCACCTCCGAGGCGCTGTCTCGCAGTCCTATGGTCACAGACTGGCCGACGGTGACAGGTTGGAAGCTGTCCAGGGACCTACCACCACCCCCACCCACACAATACACCTTGGGCGGCCCTTGGGACGGGGACGGAGCCGGGGCCTTGGGACGCTGAGGGCACATGGCCTTGAAGTGTCCAGGTAGGTTGCACTGGTGGCACCGTCTTGGCTCTGCCACGGGCCTGGAGAGGGGAGTTGAGGGGGACACCCCCTGCAGTCTAGGGGCAGGTGGGGCAGTCGCAGAGTTCATCTTACCCCCTCTCCAGGTGCTGCTGGTGGCTGCTCTCCTGGCTTCAGGAGCCCGATTGTTGGTGTAGTCATCTGCCAGGGCAGCTGTAGCCGTGGATCCCTTTGGCTTCTGGTCTCGGATGAACTGGCGGAGATCCTCAGGGCAGTTCCACAAGAGTTGCTCCGTGATGAACAAGTCCAGGATCTCCGGTCCGGTGGAAAGCTGCAGGCCTTGGGTCCAGTGGTCGGCAGCTCGGGCAAGTGCCCGCCGGTGGTCAGCCCAGGAGTCCTTTGGTCCCTTCTGCAGGCTCCGGAACTTCTTGCGGTAGGACTCCGGGGTGAGGTTGTACTGTTGGATCAGGGCCCGCTTGATGGTGTCGTAGCCCTGATCCGCCTCAGCAGGCAAGTCCCCAAGGATATCCAGGGCCTTACCCCTTAAACGGGGGGTCAGGTATTTGGCCCACTGGTCCTTGTTCAGATGATGCTGCAAGCAAGTCCGTTCAAAAGCAGTCAAGAAAGAGTCCAAGTCTCCATCCTTCTCCAGCACTGGGAAGTCCTCAACACGGACCTTTGGAAGTTTGGTGTCTGGAAGGTCACGGGTGGCTGATGAGGGCCGGAGCTGAGCTAGCTGCAGCTGGTAGTTACGCTCTGCCTGGCGCTCTTCACGCGCTGCTTGCCGCTCACGCTCGGCCATGAGTTCCTTGTAGCCCTCCCGGTCTCCAGCCTGGCGTAGGGCCATAGCCATTTGAAGAAGGCTATCCGAGCCTCCCAGGCTCGGTGGAATGGCACGTGGTGATCTGCGGCCCGCTGCGGAGCCTGGTGCTTCACTGTCCATTGCAGAGCGGAGGGCTGGCGTCTGGCTCGTTGAGGACCCTTGGGCGAGCTGCTCCTCATCTTGTCCAGCAGTGCCCGGTTGTGCAATGTCCTCTGCAGAGCTGTTTTCTGGCGTCGAGCTCCTGGAGGACTCGTGGGCAACCTCCTCATTGCTGTCCACAGCACCGTCCTCCCTCTCTTCGGCTCCTGCCTTAGCATTGGCCAGTTGCATAGCTCTGCTCCTGGTGCCATCAGCCATTCTTGCAGACTTTTGGTCACTGACACAGAACTGACACCTGATGCCTCCACACACCTTACAGTATCTGCACTCTGACACTCTAGTGTTGAGCTAGTCTGAAGACCCCAGCAGCCACAGCTGCTGCAGGCAGTCTTTAGTGTCTGGGAGTATGGGTCTCACACTCACACACACTATTATCTCGATCCCACCGCTTGCCACCAATATGTCACAAACCACCGGGGGGGTCACTCAGAAATCCCCCGCGCTGGCTACCAGTACGTCACAATCGGGGGGTAACAAGTGGGGGTCACCCCTCCTTTATACCTCCCGACCGACAGACAGAGCACGTGACGCGCTCTCTAGCGCCCCTCTTATAGTCAGGCCAATTATGGAATTGCCCGACCATAAGCAAGGAGGCCGCTATACTACTTATGCCGATTATTGAAGGGTCCCCGGTGAGAGTAGGGTATATATTCCCCCGACCTCCGCGGGCGGAATATATAATATCTTCCCGAATCTCACTGGCCTCCCCACAATAATCCTTGGCACAATTCGCTGCCACCAACCGATTTACGGTAACTATTAGCCGAACACACAGACGTGGGATTCAAGATCGAGATAACAGAACAGCCCAAGATTAATTATATAATTTAATCAGCCTAAAGCACACTAGAAACTACAATATATACAATAGGGAATCTACAGAATATACATATGTCAGAGTACAGTTACAATCAAAGCATGGGTTACAAACAGGTATGGAATTCAATCAGTTACCTTGTGCGTCTGGCCACAGGGGGGCGCTGTAGACCAGGTTTCCAGGAACTCTCTCACAGGTCTGTCCCAACCAGGCCCCCGAGCAGAAGAACGCTGGAAAATGGCCGAAGTAGGGTTATCAACCTGGGCAGATCCAGGTCCCCTCCTACCTTAGTGACCTCACAGGGAAGCACTGCCACTCCCCCTGCATGGATCAGAATTATCCAGCAAAGGGGATATTGGCCATAACTTTGCCTGGGAGCGTCGTAGGCGGACGCCAATGCTCTCATTGTGACAGGTATGAATTTAGCTACAGAACGAGGGGACTCATGACCTGTCTACGAGTTCCCATATGGCTGATATCACGCCTGGGGCAGTTCCCAAGCTCCCCCTTCCATAAAAAAGGTGTGCCAGCATCGTCCGCCTGCGCAAACACCATTTTTATGGTTGCCATATTTATCGGAAATATGGCTTGCGAGATATGAACCATTTTTTACTGGAGTCGTTCTGTCTGGCTATTTCCATAGCCTTGCTAACTAGCTAGCAGCCCCCACTACAGGGTGACGGCAGGGAGTCATCCTGTGTCCATTGTCCCTAAGCCACCTCATTTCCATATCACAGGACATGGCCATGGATTTGTTGCTAAACCAGTTGTGTGAAGGGAAGGGGGGGGGGTGACACCAGGAGAGGGCTTCCTGACATGACTTGAATGTCATGATTTATCGTCATATCTCCGGATTTACCTCACAGAAGCGTTTTAGTGCATCTCAATGACTAAAATCGCAGCTATAAACTCAAGGGGTGGGTAGTAAAGTGACATCTACAGGAAGAGGATTTCTTCTGTTGCTAAACACGGAAGCGTGAATCCTCCCGTTACTGCCACTGCTGCTTCCACCTCCTGTCCGCCTCCATATCTGCTCCCGTGCGGCGCCATGTCTGGACGGGAGGTGGAGGCAGCTGCGAAATCAAGTGTACAGTAGAAAAAAAAAAATCTCATACTCACCTGTCTGCAGACTCCCGGTCCCATGTCCGCTCCCAGCTCCTCTTCCCGGTACCGCCGCTCCGGCTGTGTGCAGACTTCCGATAGCTGCAGTCACCTGATCGTAAGTCTCGCGGTGACGCCGGCTTTTTACCGCCCGGCTTAAACTATCAGCTGAAGCAGTCAGGAGACAACTGCAGGAGCTGCCGGTAATCAGTGAAGCTATCGGAAGGGAGTCTGCACAGACGTGGTTTTTTTGCACTGATGCATCAGCTGATTGTATAAACGGCTTTTATACAATCAGCTGCTGTCATGTGATTCAGGCCCTTGAACCTGACGCATCATCTGATTGCTTTGCCTTCCAGCAAAACTATCAGATGATATTGGATTGGACGGCGCGGGACCCTTGACCCAGGATTACTTCGGCGGGGGGGTTCTTTATTTCAATAAAGATGGAGTCACTAATTGTGTTTTTTATTTCTACTAAAAATATATATATTTTTTTTTTTATATTTTACTAGAAATTCATGGTGGCCATGTCTAATATTGGCGTGACACCATGAATTTTGTGCTTGGGGCCAGCTGATAATATACAGCTAGCCCTAACACCCCATCATTACCCAGCGAGCTACCCGGCATCAGGGAAGCTGGAAGAGTTGGATACAGCGCCAGAAGATGGCGCTTATATGAAAGCGCCATTTTCTGGGGTAGCTGCTGACTGCAATTCGCAGCGGGGGTGCCCAGAAAGCTTGGGCACTCTGCACTGCGGATTCCAATCCCCAGCTGCCTAGTTGTACCTGGCTGGACACAAAAATTGGGCAAAGCCCACATCATTTTTTTTTTTTTTAATTATTTCATGAAATTCATGAAATAAAAAAAAAAGGGCTTCCCTATATTTTTGGTTCCTAGCCGGGTACAAATAGGGAGCTGGGGGTTGGGGGAAGCCCATACCTGCCTGCTGCACCTGGCTAGCATACAAAAATATGGCGAAGCCCACTTAAATTTATTTTTTGGGGGCAAACACTTGCATACAGTCCTTGATAGAGGATGCTGAGCCTTGCAGTTCTACCGCGGGTGTGTTTTTGTGCGTTTTTGCCGCAAAAAAACGCACAAACGCAGCGTTAAAAAAAACGCAGTGTGTGAGCTTACCCTGAGGCTCAGAAGAAAGTGGGGCATTTGGATTTGGGATCAGAGATTTTGCCTGACTTTTTTTTTTTTTTTTTTTTTGAGGGGACGAGCAATCGTGTTTTTTGTGAGCCTTTCTGTTACCAGTAATGTGGAACTCCTTATATTTCTGTTAACAGATGATGGACGTAAGTGGGGACTTGTTTTTGTGGGTTGAGTTGAATGCTATTTGTTGGCGATTTTTGATACAGAACATTTTGGATCAGTTCATTTATCTTGTGCTTTATGCTGAGCACTTGCATCGGGGTTTCCATCTAAGGCTACATGCGCACGCTGCATCTTTTTGTGTTCACAAACTGCAGCCAAAACTGCACGTTGTCAGAGAGTGCCTGGAAATGTCACAAAAAATGCTTGTAATTGTAGGTGCGTTTTTGCTGCGTTTTCGGTGCGTTTTTGTGACAAATGTTGGCAAAAACGCAGGAAGAATGAACATGCTGCATTTTTTTTGTCATAAACTTTTGACAAATAAAACGCTGATAAATAAACTGCAACGTGCACACAGCAAATCTGACTTCTCATAGACTTTGCTGGGAAGTCAGATGTCAGAAAGTTCTGACAACAAAACTGCAGCCACAAACGCAGCAAAAACACAGCATGCGCATGTAGCCTAATTCTCTGAAATACGTGGGTCAGGTGAAACCCGCGACGTATCCATTCACTAGGCAGCAAAGTTACTCCAGACTCTTAGGCCTCTTTCACACGACGTCCGTGCAAAACACACATTTTGCACGGTCCGTGGAGTAGGTGTTAGTGTGTGCCGTCAGTGTGCTATCTGTGTGATATCCGCATAGCACAAGGACAGCCTGAATTTCTATAATTACTTGCCCATTGTGCTGCTTCTGGCGCTGCTGTGGTTTCTGGTCCTCTGTGCAGTGAATAAGTAATGAGCGGAGGTTGGAAGCAAGTGACAGCAGTGCTGGAGACCTCAGCGGTGGAGACAGGCGAGTATAGAAAAGAATTTTATTTCTCAAACACGTGGTTTTAGCCGGTACGTGTCACACGGAGCACATCAATGTGACATCCATGTGCCACCAGTGCTGACTGAGAAGAACTGACATGTCACCATGTAGCACACACTAGCACACATATTCTCCACATAGTCCATGGGGAAAACCCGCATGTGTGTGCAAACTCATTGATTTTAATGGGTCTGTGTGCCTGTGTCTCTGGTACGTTTGAAAACTGACGTCACACATACCGGAGACATGGATTGGGAAGGGGGCCTTAAGCGGTGTCAGTCTTTTGAAAGGTGATGATCAAAATTGTTGATGACTGTATTTTTGTGCACTTCTAAAAAGAGTAAAACGATGGACATCACAGGTCAGACGTGAGGTCAAAGTGACACCATCTGCCTCATTAATGTATTTTCGGTTGGGTATTTTTGTCTGAATCACATTTTTCAGCGCTTTATGGTATGTGCCCATGATCTGCACACGTTGTTTAATGGACGCAGCCGGTCTTCTCCTGCAGAGACGAGTGGTCTCGCCGAGAGACCACAGCTGGCTGTGCCCACAATCAGGTTTTGAGGGGGATGTAGACTTTCGATCTGTTTTCCTCGCAGAGAACATTTGCGTCTCTGCAAGCATAAATTGACACGACTGGAAGCTGCTCTGCAGCACAGTGGTCATAGGATTTCTAGAAATCAATCCACTGTGCCTGTTACTGTTCTGTGTTTTGGATGCAGCAAAAACACGCTGCGTTCAAAATTCTGTTATTCCTGATTGTGGGCACGTACCCTTACACTTAATCCCGGTGCAAGCACTCAGCGTAGAGCACAGGATAAATAGGAGGCATGCCATACTGCGATCTTTTAGAGGCAGAATAAACAAATAGTGGATGAAGAATTAACTTTATTTTTTACGCCATTCATCTTGCTGTATAAGTGATAAAGGGGCTTTATTCCTCTAGTCCAGACCTGGGCAAGGGGTGGCCCGCGGGCCACATCCGGCCCGCCTACTCTCTGTGACCGGCCCGCCCGTCTTCAGCCGGTGCAGTGGAGCCGGGCTGCAGCGTGCCGAGCAGGGAGAGATCCTGTGCAGGTCCGCACAGTAAGTACAGGCAGCGGAACGCAGGAGTCTTTCCTCTGTTCCCTGCCGGCACTAATTGTCAGTGACACACGCTCGCGCTCTGACGTTGTCAGTACTGCGCTGCGTGTGTCATTTCAAAGGTTCCCGCCCGCCCTGCAGGAGAAGGAGCAGCACAGCAGACGGAATAATTCATGCTGCAGGACCTGCGATGACGTCACGCCCATGTGACTGTGTGGGAGGAGACACGGGATGCCGGGCAGAAAGCAAAGATACTGAATCCTGAAGGAGATGTGGACACATGATAACTGGTAATAAGAAAAGAGGGGACATGAGAGGGAGGGGGCTGCAGGGTGAGTGGCATATGTGGGAAGATGGAGTTGCAGGGTGAGTGGCATATGTGGGAAGATGGAGTTGCAGGGTGAGTGGCATATGAGGGAAGATGGAGTTGCAGGGTGAGTGGCATATGAGGGCTGCAGACTGACAGAAGGATGTGAAGGGGTGCAGAGTGTTTGAGAGGGGTAAGTTGGTGTATAGGCAGGGTGAGATATGTGGGCAGGGTGTGTGACATATCGTGGTGTAGTGTGTGAGATATGGGGGTGCAGGCTGTATGGGGAGCAGGGTGTGTGACATATGGGGGTGTAGTATATTACAGGTGTGCTATATGGAGGTGTATATAGTGGTGTATTATATGGGGGGTATAGTGATGTAGTATATTACAGGTGTGCTATATGGAGGTGTATATTACAGGTGTTCTATATAGGGGTGTAGTGATGTAGTATATTACAGGTGTACTATATGGGGGTGTAGTATATTACAGGTGTGCTATATGGAGGTGTAGTATATTACAGGTGTACTATATGGGGGTGTACTATATTACAGGTGTAGTATATGGGGTGTAGTGTAGTATATTACAGGTGTACTATATGGAGGTGTAGTATATTACAGGTGTACTATATGGAGGTGTAGTATATTACAGGTGTGCTATATGGAGGTGTAGTATATTACAGGTGTGCTATATGGAGGTGTAGTATATTACAGGTGTACTATATGGAGGTGTAGTATATTACAGGTGTGCTATATGGAGGTGTAGTATATTACAGGTGTGCTATATGGAGTTGTATATTACAGGTGTACTATATGGCGGTGTACTATTATTTCAGGTGTAGTATATGGGGTGTAGTGATGTAGTGTATTACAGGTGTACTATATGGAGGTGTAGTATATTACAGGTGTGCTATATGGAGGTGTAGTATATTACAGGTGTGCTATATGGAGGTGTACTATATTACAGGTGTAGTATATGAGGTGTAGTGATGTAGTATATTACAGGTGTAGTATATAGGGGTGTAATGATGTAGTATATCGGAGGTGTATTATATAGTGGTGCAGTATAATACAGGTGTATATGGGGGTGTAGTATATTACAGGTATATGGAGGGAGTGTAGTATAATACAGGTGTAGTATATAGGGGTGTAGTGGTGCAGTTTATTACAGGTGTAGTATATGGAGGGGGTGTAGTAATGTAGTATATTGGGTAGAACTGAGGTAATTATATTAGTCCGGCCCTCTAAACCAATCCCAATTTCTCATGCGGCCCCATGGGAAAATTAATTGCCCACCCCTGCTCTAGTCAGTACGATTACAGCAATGCCAGATTTATGTAATTTTTTTTTTTAAACGTTGTTTTCTGTTATTTTACACAAATAACTTATATTTTTTCACTTGGTCCCCTTATGGGATATTACCGTAAAGTACTCTGATTGCAGCTGCGATGTTCTGCAGTGCTTGATCGCTGTAGAACATCTCGGCTGTCAGAGCTGCAATGAGAAAGCTTGACTGATCATGCTGCAGGCATGATCACTTAGGCTTTCCGTAGTCAGATGACATCGGGTCATCATGACAACTATCGGGCCCTTGCGATGACATTGCAGTAGCACCAATTCGACGGGGAGAGACTGAGGGTGATCCCTCTCATAATCTCCTAAGTGCCGTCATGGATATCAGTAGCTGCATTTAGGGGGTTAAACAGATGGATGGCGTGAACACCATCCCTGGCTGTAAGGGCCATTGCTCAGCTGTCGGATAAACTGAGTCCCCGGCAACAATCGCGATTGCTTATACGTCCAAGGTTGGCAAGCACCCGAGAAATAAAACGTACCAGTACATCCAAGGTCGGGAAGGGGTTAGGAGTAAAAAAATTTAGAAGTTCGAAAACTGTAAAAATTTTCTCAATTTCCATTCATTTCACGAATAAATACAAAATAATCTAGTTCTAAATTTACCACTTACATATACAGTACAGTATATCACGAAAAACAGTCTACGAATCACTGGGATCTGTTGACTTCTTCCAGTCTTGGCTCATAAAGTGACACTGGTCAGGAAAGTGAAAACATGCTGAGGGGGGGTGAAGAGGTTAACCCCTTCACAACCATGGACGGATATATCCGTCATGGAGCGTGTCCCGTTAAGCCCCGCCCCCTGCCGCGGGCAGGCGGCGATCGGCACACATCAGCTGTTTTCAACAACTGACGTGTGCTTGCATGTTACGAGTGGAATCACATTCCACCCGTAACATTAAACCCTTAAATCTCGCTGCCAAAGTCTGTCAGCGCGGTGAAGATTTTCACTTACCGCCGCCCCCACCGGAAGTCACGTGCGTGATCACGTGACTTTCGGTGGTTACCATGGTAGCACTCGGTCATGTGATGACGCCTGCAGCTATGACGTTTCACTTTCGTTTTCACCCGGCCCGGAGGCCAGTGAAGCAGGAAGTGACTATCTGCTGTTTACAGCTGTATAGCTGTGATCAGCAGATAGATCAGAGCGATCGGATTGCTGATCGCTATAGCCCCCTAGGGGACTAGTAAAACAAAAAAAAGTGGAAAAAAAAATATTTAAAAATAAAAAAAAACAAAGTTCAAATCACCCCCCTTTCCCCCCATTGAAAATTAAAGCGTTAAAAAAAAAATATACACATTTGGTATCGCCGCATTCAGAAATGCCCGATCTATCAAAATATAAAATCAATTAATCTGGTAAACTATGTAGTGGCAAAAAAATTCCAAACGCCAAAATTACGTTTTTTGGTCGCCGCAAGTTTTGCGCAAAATGCAATAACGGGCGATCAAAACGTAGCATCTGCGCAAAAATAGTACCATTAGAAACGTCAGCTCGAGGCGCAAAAAATAAGCCATCACTGAGTTATAGATCCCAAAACATGAGAACTCTACGGGTTTCGGAAAATGGCGCAAAACGTACGCCACTTTTATTGGACAAGCGTGTGAATTTTTTTTAACCCCTTAGATACAAGTAAACCTATACATGTTTGGTGTCGACAAACTCGCACCGACCTCAAGCATCACACCAACACATCAGTTTTACCATATAGTGAACACTGAATAAAACATCCCAAAAACTATTGTGCTATCACTTTTTTTTTTGCAGTTTTTCCACACTTGGAATTTTTTTTCCTGTTTTCCAGTACACTATATGGTAAAACTTATGGTTTCATTTAAAAGTACAACTTGTCCCGCAAAAAACAAGCCTTCATATGGCAAGATTGACGGAAAAATAAGTTACTGCTCTCGGAAGAAGGGGAGCAAAAAACAAAAACGGAATGTGCCCCGGGGCTGAAGGGGTTAAAGGTAATGTCATTGTATGTAAACTGGTGACCGCTTCTCTTAAAGGGAACCTGTCAGGTGCAACATGAGCCATGAGCGGTTCTGGGTGTATATTGCTAACTGTCCCTGTATACACTAGCATAGATAAAGAGATCTTTAGAGAAAGTATTTATAAAGATCCTTTATGACCATGCCTCTGACGCTGTGCATTCATTAGCATGTTGGCACGCCTCGAGGGGCATGCTTACATGCTAAGGGGGCGACTTGCCAAGGGGTATAATGCCTTAGTCGCTGGCCTCATTAGTATATAGATCCCTTTTATCTACACTAGTGTGTATACTGGGACAGTTAGGCCCTGTGCGCACTTACCGGATTTTGCCGCGGATTTGCTGCATGTTTCGCTGCAGAAAATGTTCATAACATCTCTGCAGTGAATCACCAGCAAATCCTACGGAGAAAAAAAATCCTGTGCGCACTGGGCGGAATTTGACAGCTGCATGTTTTGCTGCGGGAATCCCGCAGCAAAAACAAGTGCATGTCAATTCTTTTCCGCACATCGCTGCGGGATTTCACTCCATTGACTCCAATGTTAATCATGAAATCCCGCAGGGAATAACGCAGGCAGCAAATTCTGTGCGGTTCACTGCGTTTTCCTGCGTTATTCCCTGCGGTATTTCGCGGTTTACCTCCGGTAATGTACATCGCCTGTCTGCGGTTTTGCAGGGAAGTGATGTCATTACAGGAAGAGGAAGCAAAGCAGAGAGTAAACACACATCACAGACACAGAACACACACAGAACACACACACAGAACACACACACAGAACACACACACAGAACACACACACAGAACACACACACAGAACACACACACACAGAACACACACACACAGAACACACACACACACAGAACACACACACACACACAGAACACACACAGAACACACACACACACACAGAACACACACACACACACAGAACACACACACACACACAGAACACACACACACACACAGAACACACACACACACACAGAACACACACACACACACAGAACACACACACACACACAGAACACACACACACACACAGAACACACACACACACACAGAACACACACACACACACAGAACACACACACACACACAGAACACACACACACACACAGAACACACACACACACACAGAACACACACACACACACAGAACACACACAGAACACACACACACACACAGAACACACACACACACACAGAACACACACACACACACACACACACAGAACACACACACACACACACACACACAGAACACACACACACACACACACACAGAACACACACACACACACACACACAGAACACACACACACACACACACACAGAACACACACACACACACACACACAGAACACACACACACACACACACACAGAACACACACACACACACACAGAACACACACACACACACACACAGAACACACACACACACACACACAGAACACAGAACACACACACACACAGAAATATAGAAAACAAAGAACGTGGGCTCCGCTGCATATTTACCTTCCAGCCGAGGTAAGCACACAGCGGCGGCCCGGTATTCTCAGGCTGGGGAGGGCGAGGGGCAGGGTTAATGTCCCCCGCCTCACTCCCCCTCCCGCAGCCGAGAATATCAGCCGCAGCTGGCACGGGAATGTCGCATGCATTATGCGGCACTACCGGAGTGTCCCCGGCTCTTCTTGCCGCCGTGTAGCAGTGGCAGCAAGGTAATAAAATGGGTTAATGGTGGGGGATCACCGCCATTAACCCCAGGCTTGATCATGGCAGCGTCTATGTGACAGCTGACATGATCAACCCGTAAGTAAAGTGAAAAAACAGACACCGAAAAATCCTTTAATTTAAATAAAACAAACAAGCCTCGTTCACCATTTTATTAACCCCTCCCGCACCAAAGCTCCGGCGTAATCCACCGCTCCGGCGTAATCCACAGGTCCTGCGCTGCTTACATCCAGCCGCGACTGTCAGACACAGCGCTGAATGAAAGCAGCAGACAGCAGAGGTAATTACCGGTCATTTCCCACGGCTGTTAATGTGAACTCACTGCCGACCGTGGGAAATGCAGCGATCTATCTATCCCTCTGTCTGTCTATCTATCTATCCCTCTATCTATTCTTCTGTCTATCTACTATCTCAGAATTAAATGACTTTTTTTTTTTTTTTCAATGTGCTTTATTGCATTGAATGCAATAAAGCACATCCCAACCCGCACGCGGCAATACCGTGAATAATACCGCGGCAAACCGCATGCGGTTTTCGGGTGCTGTTTCCCGCGGTTTTTTACCGCGGGTGCGGTAATCTTTGAGAGCATGCGGAATTTTCTCAAGAAAATTCCATTTCCCAGTGCGCACATAGCCTTAGGCAGGGATAAGTAATATGCACCCAGAACTGCTCATGGTTCTTAGTGCATATTGCACCTGACAGGTTCTCTTTTTAAGAGAAGCTGTCACCAGATTTTTTTTTTTTGTTTTTGGGTTTCATAAAATGCCATCACCTTTAACCTCTAACCACCCCCCCAGCCTGTTTTCACTTTCCTGACCAGTGTCACTTTATGAGCGAATGGTCCCCGTCTTGTGGTAGTGTGCCAATCTTGGTCCCCGTCTTGTGGTCGTTTTCTTGTAGCAATGCCCTGTGGTAGTCGCCCGTTGTGCCATTCTACACACACCAGACACATACACCCCCCCCCCACCGCATTCATACAGCTCTGGGGGTATATAGCACTGGGGTGTGGGACACAGTTTTCATGGTATACAGGTAGTGCTGGGGGGGGGGGGACGTCAGACAGTTGTGTGGGGGAGGTGGAGGGACAGACAGGCCTGGGGGGAGGTATACAGACAGTGCCGGGGTTTGGGAGGGATATCTTTTTGTGGGAGACAGTTATGGGGGACATACAGCGCAGCGGGATGTTGGTGCTTCTGACCCTCTCCATCTGTGGAACGGCAGCTCAGCACACGGCGTGCTAGCTCCGCCCACAGATGAACTTGCCCTGGATGCAGCGCAACTACCGGCAAAAAGGAAAGCACTGTGGTCCCTGGAACTCGGCCCAGGGGCCGCAGGATACACCAGCGCCCCTCTCACGTGGCTGTCCTCCGTTACCTTGTGTCCTCTTGCAGTCCGCAGCCCCCTTGGTGATCGTGCCCCTGGCGCCGCAGTCAGTCAGCACTTTACGTCAGATGCACTGCAGAGTCTATTCCATGGGTATCTGCCTGCCGATGAGAGGCAGCAGGTGACGTCATGCACTTCAGCTACTGGCTTCTGATTGACCGGCAGCTGCGACAGCTGTGTACAGAACATGACTCTGCGCAGCAACGGCAAATCATTTTAAATAATCATTTTAAATTAAGTGCTGACTGCTGCGGCCTCTGCATCGGTGCGATCATCAAGGGGGTCGCGGGCCGCAAGAAGCAGCCTCGGGCCGCGTGTTTGAGACCTCTGGTTTAGCTGTTTTCCCTCAAACGCTATGGGAAGTAGCTGCTGACATTTACCAGGAAACCTAGTGTACTGGAAGCTCCGCCTTATGACTGCAGTAAAAGTGGGCGGGATCTGCTCTCACTTCTCCTCTTCTGGGTATTTGCTGTGATTTTATCAAACTGCAGATGGCAGCCATGTAAGTGGCATTGCTGGAATTAGCCTCTGCCCCTACATCATGCTGCTCTCAGAGGGGGTAGCAAAAACCTGGTGGCAAATTCCTCATTCCTTCATGACCAAGGACGTACCTGTACGTCCTTGGTCTTTTCCTGACTTTGCGAGCGCATGTGTTGAGCTGGCCTCTTTCCCTGCACTTGTCTGCTGATGAGATCAGCTGACATGTGTAGCTAATAGGTCATCCACCTGTGCCTGTTAACTAGTTGGATCATGCCAGTGGGGATCGCACCATTCCCCGCTCCCATTGGCGGCCCAATGACTTGCTCATGGGGTGCCGATAGGTGGTTATTATTTATTATTATAGGGCCATCAATACCATGGTGCTTTACATGTGAAAGGGGTATACATAATTTTTTCTCTAAAATGCCGCAGTGTTCTGGCGTGAAACATGCCTGGCTGTGATAGACTGTGTGCTGATCAGTTTGTGCAGAATGCATCAGCGAACTGGTTCCTTTTTAAACCCGTTCACTTTCTGCAATCCTGTTTATTAAAGGAATTCCGACTCCCCAGACTGGCCCTGTGTGGTGGGCCGTGGCTGGCTTTTCCCCCTGGCCCTGTGTGGTGGGCCGTGGCTGGCTTTTCCCCCTGGCCCTGTGCGGTGGGCCGTGGCTGGCTTTTCCCCCTGGCCCTGTGCGGTGGGCCGTGGCTGGCTTTCCCCCCTGGCCCTGTGCGGTGGGCCGTGGCTGGCTTTCCCCCCTGGCCCTGTGCGGTGGGCCGTGGCTGGCTTTCCCCCCTGGCCCTGTGCGGTGGGCCGTGGCTGGCTTTCCCCCCTGGCCCTGTGCGGTGGGCCGTGGCTGGCTTTCCCCCCTGGCCCTGTGCGGTGGGCCGTGGCTGGCTTTCCCCCCTGGCCCTGTGCGGTGGGCCGTGGCTGGCTTTCCCCCCTGGCCCTGTGCGGTGGGCCGTGGCTGGCTTTCCCCCCTGGCCCTGTGTGGTGGGCCGTGGCTGGCTTTCCCCCCTGGCCCTGTGTGGTGGGCCGTGGCTGGCTTTCCCCCCTGGCCCTGTGTGGTGGGCCGTGGCTGGCTTTCCCCCCTGGCCCTGTGCGGTGGGCCGTGGCTGGCTTTCCCCCCTGGCCCTGTGTGGTGGGCCGTGGCTGGCTTACCCCCCTGGCCCTGTGTGGTGGGCAGTGGCTGGCTTTCCCCCCTGGCCCTGTGCGGTGGGCCGTGGCTGGCTTTCCCCCCTGGCCCTGTGTGGTGGGCCGTGGCTGGCTTTCCCCCCTGGCCCTGTGTGGTGGGCCGTGGCTGGCTTTCCCCCCTGGCCCTGTGTGGTGGGCCGTGGCTGGCTTTCCCCCCTGGCCCTGTGTGGTGGGCCGTGGCTGGCTTTCCCCCCTGGCCCTGTGTGGTGGGCCGTGGCTGGCTTTCCCCCCTGGCCCTGTGTGGTGGGCCGTGGCTGGCTTTCCCCCCTGGCCCTGTGTGGTGGGCCGTGGCTGGCTTTCCCCCCTGGCCCTGTGTGGTGGGCCGTGGCTGGCTTTTCCCCCCTGGCCCTGTGTGGTGGGCCGTGGCTGGCTTTCCCCCCTGGCCCTGTGTGGTGGGCCGTGGCTGGCTTTCCCCCCTGGCCCTGTGTGGTGGGCCGTGGCTGGCTTTCCCCCCTGGCCCTGTGTGGTGGGCCGTGGCTGGCTTTCCCCCCTGGCCCTGTGTGGTGGGCCGTGGCTGGCTTTCCCCCCTGGCCCTGTGTGGTGGGCCGTGGCTGGCTTTCCCCCCTGGCCCTGTGCGGTGGGCCGTGGCTGGCTTTTCTCCCTGGCCCTGTGTGGTGGGCCGTGGCTGGCTTTTCCCCCTGGCCCTGTGTGGTGGGCAGTGGCTGGCTTTCCCCCCTGGCCCTGTGCCGTGCCGCTGCCTGCACTGTGCTCCCTGCCGGCCGGTGTGGTGGGTGCGGTTAGCACTGCAGCGGGGCTCATTGTCTCATTACTCGCAGCGCGTTGTAGGGGCGGGGGGATCCGATTTGCGCAGCAGCTGTAGAGCACGTGACTGGCACATCCGGGGCTTGTATCTTAGAGCAGTTTGTCACGTGACGCTCCGACATCTCAGTTGCCGGATCGAGCCCGAGTAAAATGGCCTCGTCCGGAGGAGTCTCCGAGAAGAAGAAAGTGACCGAGTTGCGCGTCATCGACCTGAAGACCGAGCTCAAGCGCCGCAATCTGGACGTGAACGGCGTCAAGAATGTGTTGGTGTCTCGACTGAAGCAGGTAGCGGCGGCGGTGGGGGCGGGGAGAGCTGCAGGCCGCCATTATCCTCTGTTCTCCATGCCGTGTAGTGTGCGTGCTGCCCAGATCGGGCCCTGCCCCCGGGGGGAAATGGCCAGTTACTCCCTGCTGCTCCCGAGTACGTATCATTAATCTGCCGGTGGTGGCAGGGATGTTACATTTTGTCTTTTCCACGGGGGTGTGGCTCCGGGAGACTGCTGTGTAGCCTCGCCACAAGGCTGAGACCACCGCCCCAGGGAGCGACCACCAGCGGGAACAAAACCCGGGCAGCGGTGAGCTGGATCTGCCATGTCTGCCAGCCACACCAGTCCCCTCCAGGCTCAGAAGGACCAGGCCTGGGGAGCGGATGGAGAGGACACGTGCTAATAAACTGAGGAGAAGCGTGTGTGGAATGTATTTGTAGCCTGAAGTAGTCACTATTGTTTAGTAGATCCATTAATAAGGGATGTGAATGTTTTGTGCCCCTTTTTAGGCCAAGTTCACAGAACGTGGATAATTTCCACTGTGGATTTGTTAAAGGGAACTTGTCACCAGTTTTTTCACTATTAGGGAATGTGTCACGTTGCTTTCTGCAGTGACAAATAAGCAACGTATTGGATGCAGATTGGATGCGTTCCGGATGCTTGCTCTCCTACAGACAAAGGGAAAAGAACCAAAATGCACAAAATTGCCATGTTGCCTTTTAGGATGCATCAATTTTGTAAAAAAATGTAATATCCAAAACGCAGTTTCAAAATGCAAAATGTGCATGGAATTTGTAAATTGTCATAGACTTTGCTGGGGACGCAGAACGCATGCCTTTGTGCTGCAGTTAAAAACACTGCGTAAACGCGTGAGAAAAGGCAACGTGCGCACACAGCCTTAAACTAAAACGATCACCTCCTGGGCTGCATTCTATGAAGGTGCACCCTTGTAGACAACTGAAATAAGTTTATGAAATCTGGCCACCAGGTATGCGAATTACCTTATCTAGTCAGATGGGCGTGATAAGTTTCTGCTACTTTTCCTCCCTCTGGCCACGTTCGCCGTCCTCCTTTCCTGATTGACAAGGATGGCGCCGCCGTCGTCATCCATGCTGCTCAGCCAAGTCTCACGCAGGTGCAGTTAGCTCTGCCACATCGCGGGCCGAGCAGGAAACAGTTGTCGTCACACGTGTGCTGGTGAGGTATTTGCGCAGGCGCGAGATTATGGTCGGGTACGAGGATGAGGCTGGTGAGCTCATACACAGCGCCGACCATAATGGTGGGGGTTATAGAGCAGGAGGACTACAGGGCACTAGACAACTGGTGCTCCAATGATCTACTGTTTAGCTTTAAATTGGAACATCAGGAAGCCCAGTAAGTGACCGATCTCGGGTATTGGCTTGTCTGCCCCTACGTTATGCTGCTTACAGAGTAATAGCAAATACCTGCTGACAGATGCCTGTTATTAAAGTTGTCGTGTAATGTTCTGTCCTCCAGCTGTATGCAGTATATTTACTTACCGGGTTTGTGTTATTATTCAGGCAATTGAAGAGGAAGGTGGTGATCCTGATAACGTTGAACTAAATTCTGGTGGTGATACTCTGTCAAAGAAGCAAATGAAGAACAAAGGTGTGTAGCACTGTGAAACTGTTTCTGATGTATGTAAAATGCTGTGGAATTAATGGCGCTATTTAAGTGAGTAATTAAGCTGAACATCAGAGTAAGGCAGGGATCCAAACTAGCTTCATTTGATTAAAATCAAATTATTATTTTTTTCTTCAAAGATAAGGCAAACAAGCCTATACGTGTCACACCGCTTGTGTTAAATGCTCGTAATGCTACTGGAGGCCTTTTAAGACTCTGTTCTTGCTTATTTCTGCTCCATAGATGTGTTCTCATAGTTGGGTACTGGCTGCAGCTGCTCTTACTTCCTGCCGAAGGGTATGTTCACACGAAATATATAAAAATGCCATGAATTTCAACTGCTTCATAAAATCTTTTGCAAGTGTTTTGATGAGTTGGTTCTGTTAACATTGATGTTGAATGAGCAGATCTGCTTCAATAACTCAAAGTTCTTGCTTAAAATAAAGCGCATCTTGTGAACATACCCTCAGGCTAGGATCACCCTTGCAATGAAGGCTCAGGCACATGCTATGTCATTTTTTTTTTTTTTTGCTGGAATAAACAATACCATAAAAAATGAAACACTAGAAACTACTACAAAATTCCATTTTAAAAAACCTTCATGTCTGTCAAGAGAAATGTTATGGAAGGAGAGGAAAAACTGAAAGGGCTAAAATCGAAAAATTGCCTAGACCTTAAAGGGGTTGTCCACTACTAGGTCAACCCCTTCTGATTTCACATCATTCCTCCCCAGGTAAAAAAAAAATTAAGCCTATACTCTCCTCCGGTACCAGCCGGTCAGCTGTTCGCGTTCCCAGGACTCACGCGACTTTGTGACGTCACGTGAACCTCCGTCCAATCAGTGCCAGCATTGGTCTCCCTGTCTTAGGACCAAACAAGCGTTAAACAGCAAGTGAGCGCAGCTGCACCACTCACTTCCTGTTGATTAACTCTTGTGTCCGGAGAAAGAGAGACAGAAGCCGGCGCTGATTGGATGTGGTGCTCGCATAACGTCACTTGAGCCCAGGGAACGCGAACTGGAGCGGCTTTAGTACGGGAGGGGAGTATAGGCTTTATTATTTTACCTTGTGGATTCAGAAGTGGTAGTAGTGGACAACCCCTTTTTAGTGTTTAGGTTCCCTTTTATAGCGAACTGGGTTCTTCTGGAGCCGGTTGTATCCGTTATGACTGTATTTATTTTTTGAGTGGAGGTTGATCATGGTCACTGCTCCTGCCAAAATTCAGTCTAGCGTAACCCTCCACAATCTCTGCCGCTTTCATTAGAATAAATGAAGAGGCAGTATGGTCAACCTCTGCCCTGTTAGAGGACACACCAAATTACACTGACTATATATTACATTGCATCAAAATAAAATATTTTCAGTATTTCCCCATAAAGATAAAATATTTACAGAAATGTCAGGGGTGTGTACACTTTAATGTTACTGGTAAAAAAACAAACCAAGAAGGTTGCAAGATTTTTAAGTGTGCCACAACGCTGCCAGCCCTGAGCTAGTTGGCAATGGCACACCCATTGGACAGGTAAACAGAAAACTTCAGCTCACCTGATGCTGTGTACTCAAGGGCTTGCAGGCTGCACGCGGTCCACTAGGCTGGCCGCCCAGTGTAAAGGCAACGAAGGGAGAAAAGTCAGATAGCATAAGAAATACCACAATGCAAAAATAAGAGGAGGAGAAATAAATGTGATATGTAGGCAAATATATGTATATTTATATCTAGAGATGTATGAAAAAATATAGGCTTTTAGAGGATAAAGCATGTATGCGATACCGCTTCATACATGAATAAGAACCATCATTCCTTACAGTAAAAAAGTGTCTCCGTCCAGAGGCAAAAAGCCATATATAAAGAGTCTAAAGATATGATATATATATCTGAAAATATATAACACTGTGAAAAGGCTATGTATGTATGGCAAAGTATATTTGAAATATAATATTGAATATAAAAATAGATAGATAAAATATATATGTATGTGTGTATGTATGTGTGTGTGTGTATGTATATGAAATGAGTGAATAATCTGCATGAATGAATCCTAAATTATCTGAGAAATTATATAAGTAATGATTGTGTCATACAAAGATTGATATATGTATATAAGTACATTAATTTGTACGCAACTCTCCGATCCTTTCCAATCCTCACTAACCACGCCTCTGAACCACCATTAACTTGCATACCTTCAAGCTATTTATACCCATATCTTCTGAGCATGCAGTTACTTATGATTAAGGACTTTTGTTTTTAATATGTAGGGTCCGAAATGCGTCAAGACTACCCATGCTCTGTTTTGCGTTATTGATTTTCCTCAATTTTTTTTTCTTTTTTTTTTTTTTTTAGATTAGGTTCAATAAAGATTTTTTTTTTTATGGTATCGGAATTGGTGCTGCATCTAACTTTTCTCCCTTTACACCCATTGGACAACTGTGAGCAGCGTGTGCCCTCATGAAGGCTGTAATATGAAGTAATTGAGAATGACAACTACCTTCTCAGCAATTCTGCAATGAGTATTGTAAAATGGGCCATGCATATTAGATGTATCTGCAAATCCAGCTACATTTCTAACCTCCAAATCCAATAGCTGCTTATCATACACATAAGATTAAGGGCTCATGTGCACGTTACTGCTGAATATTCTGCAGCGATTTGACAGCACATGTGCACGTCAAATCGCTGCAGAAACACTGCATAATGGATGCAGTTTTTTGTACAAAAAAGCCGATTTCATGCGCTCTGGCTGCTGCCCCCACCATAGACAGAGCGGGAGCTGCATTCATAGCGCACGGAATAATTGACATGCTGCTTTTATGAACGCACGAATTTGGGTCAAAATTTTAGCACCCAAATTGCTGCGTTCATAAAATCACGAATCTACGTTGTGCAGGGGACGCAGGACAAATGCATTTACGCTGCAGTGCAATACGCAACATAAATGCATGCAATTACGCAATGTGCGCACAAGCCTAAAAGGCGAGGTAACACAAACATCACTTTTATATAGCAACCAGAATCTGACTGTGTTTAATAGGGTTACCTTGGCCTTTACTTTTGGGGGAAGAACTAAGTAAAATAACTAATGGTTGGTTAGTTGCTAACCTGCACCCAGTAGTTTGTCACAACTTCTTGCTGGAGATTCCGTGGCTTCTGGTGCCACCAGGTCTACAGAGCAGCTCCTTCTCTTCTGTTAATGGGGCATCGCTGCTAATATGCTGATTAGCTGCAGGGAGCATGTTTTCAGTCTGGTGTCAGTAGTGGTCTCTCAGCAGAGGCAATGGGAAGAAGTTGAGCTGCTTTGTTGGCTTGAAGTGAAATGAAGTAGTAGAGTCCCCCACCTAAGCCGGGAGATAGGTGCCAGGAAGGTAGTTGCTACCTATCTACCTGCATATTCTATTTTTTTTTTTTTTTTACTTTGAGGTTAAAACTAAAAGCCCAGATATCCCCCTTCACTTCTGTACTCTACAATAAAGCCAGTAGCTTACTGTGTACTGAACTGTTAATAATTTGTTAGATTTTGCTACTGATTGTACAACCACTGGAGACTTATCAACCAGATGCATTTTGTGATTAACCATTACAGGTAAAAAGCAGGAAGCTGATGAGTCTGGTTGTGAAGCGTCCATGGAAGAAGATTCATTTAAGGTAAAATACTGCTATTAATACTGTGGTATAAAATCTGGGATAACACTAAACTGATTTATTTTTTTTTAATTTTTAACCTCGCGTTAGGACTGTACATCTATAGACTAGCCATGGCAATAGCAACAACTCACACAACGTCCTTTTAGTGTTTTGACATTGGAGTTTCTCCCGTTAATAATCTCAACAATCCTATAATGAGCAGAGGGGCTGGTAGGAAAATGTTCATGTGGGTGGAGGGGAAGAAACTGGTCGTGTGTATGGTCCAGGGTGAAGATTGATCATGCGGTCTGGCCATCATCCATAGTTCTCTTGCCTCATTGGATTAGTCAGTCCAAAATTAGACCATGTATCGTCAGAACTTGGCAAGAGCAGATGACTTCCCATTGGGCCTTGCCTATTAAAAGGGAATTTCTTGTAAAAAGTATGTTATGTTGGTACACAGGTTTATCTGACTGAGAGGCAATGAATGTTACAGAAAGAGCATAGATTGGGTAGCTGAGGCCACAAAGTAACTGTTCTAAATGTTGTTGTGGCCACGTGTCCATTTTTCTGCTTCAGATCTCACTACAAGTCCCCAGTAAAATCTACATGTTTGAGGTTTTGTTTTCATTCTCTCTCCACCTCTGTACTATGAATCTGTAAACCTGTGATAGAGGGCCTGTTGTGTCTATAAATGCCATTCACCTGTGGAGAAAGGTGTATTTGAGAATAAAACTTTACTTTTCTATTAGCTGCTGTTCCAGTAAGCCAGTTAAATGGCTGTTTTAATCCTACTTTTTTTTTTTTGTGTTTAATTTGTTATAACCTTCACATTCCGGACATTGTCTAGTTCCTTTCCACATCTTGCAAATTCAGTAATTCCCAGCATACTGTATTGTCAGAAAACGTTTACCACTGTGACTTCAAAATCAATGCACTTAAATTGTACTCTAATTAGTTGTGTATTTTCTTTTTTCTTTTTTTCTGAAACGTAACGGTTGGAAGAATTTAAAGGGAATCTGTTACCAGGTTTTTGCTCCCCCATTTGAGTCCTGTGCTAAAAATATCACACCTCTAACTAGAATATGGTGACTTTGCTAATTTTCCTTTTCTGTGTGGTGGAAATGCAGATCATTTCGTGATTTTCTCTGTTGGCCTATGCACGAATCCAGCCTTTTAGGAGAGAATATATAAGTATAATACACTTTTGCATCCTTACAAGGTGAAAGTGGCTTTCTCGATGGTTGAGGCCACTTTTTTTTTTTTTTTTTTTTTTTTTTTGGCGGTTACAGCTGGTTATCTCTTTAATGGGCTGGCAGAAAGTGACGTTTGCCAAAAGCTAAATTTGCATAGCATATTGATGATCTTTCCTTGTGGAAGTCCAGGACAACCCCCTTTAATGAAATTCAGAGCATGACGACTACTTATGACAGATATTGGGATAAGTGCTCCTTAACAAATTGGTTGGAATCCTACAGGAAGGACCTCCACTGCGGAGTTGATACCTGGAGCCATGGTTGCCAGATGTGTATAACATACTAGAAAATTGCATCTCTGATTACATTCACTGACATGAGTTGAGCTGCGGTACTGAAGACCGGCCGCTACAAAGCATACAGAACTGTGGTGCTCCATACCTCGAGTCTACTACCAGAGTTCCACAATGTATCAGCTGATCTTTGGGGGTGTCCAGTGCCAGAAACCTCACCGATTGGATATTGATTTATCCTAAGGATAGTCATTACTGTTAGTCCCAGACAATACCTTTTACAACCTGGGTGCACATGTGGTTTTGAGTTGAGCGTGTTTGGTTTTCTGCCTTAGCAGGTAATATTTCAGTACAAACTATGCAACACAGCACCACCTCCTAAAATTGACCACAGGACAGGTGGCAGAGCTAATGGTCGTGGTTACAATGGCTTAGATCATTGGCTCAGTAGAACATGATCGCCGCCTACCTGATTCAGCTGTGATAAAGATGGCCATGTCCTTCCTTATTCCCAGCTGTGTCAAACTGGCTAAAATCGCATAATGCACTAGCACAGTAGAGGTATAGTTTAGTGTCTGCCAAAAGTAGCCTTTCCATAGGCTGAAAACAATCCGGTGTACAGATTACTTGCCCATTCACCAAAGGGGTGCGCCTTTCTTGGGGCCTTACAAGATTCACATTGTTTGCCTTTTTCAAAAAAGGATGTTGAGCTGGAGTCTCAGGATTTAAGTGATCAAGATGCCACTGACGAAGATAAAGATTCTGACGATAATGAAGAAAGTGCGAAGACTGACAAAGTGCTACCTACAGAAGACGAGAAGACCACTGATACACATCCAGACTGGGAAACTGAGCAAGAACCTCAAAACCAAGTATGACAAGTGGTTACCTTCCAATCACAATGTAGACTTTTGTATTAGCTGCAAATTGGGTTTCAGATGTGCTGTTGGACACTTGATGGGCCTTATTTGTTATCTTCTCCTTTGGGTCATTTCCGGAGATAAGGATCAATCACCCTTCTTCTGCTGGGATCGGGTCTCTTGCTACTGCTTGGCATTTATTGTGCTCTGCTTTTACATGCCTTGTTGATCTTTTAATTGGTGTAATTTTGTGATTTTAGATTTATTTTTAAAGTCTTATACTAATGCCTTTTATAAGAATTATTACTTTCTATCTATTTTAACAGAATTGAAATTGGTATGGGGGAAACAAAAATGCTTTGCAATATGGTGTTTTTTATTTTAAAGTGTACCTCCAGCGATCTAAATATCTTAAAGCTGAATACTGAATGTTTATTCACTGACAGCGTTTACATCATTCATTTTAGTATAGGGAGTATAAAGAGAAAGTAATTGATTGGGGGAGAAACTGCTAAATTAATTTTAAAGGGGTTGTCCCATCAACAGATTACTTTTTAATCAACATATCTTGGAGTAGTAAGTGCCCAATTAATATGAGCTTAGAAAAAAACACTACGTAAATTACTGAACTGACAATCTTACAAATGTGCGCAGTAATGGCTGCCTAACCAGACAGGAGCATGGTCTGCCCCATTAGATGCTATGTTTAGAGGAGGAAGCAAGAGTACACAGACATTACAGCATTTACATTTACATTACATTTTTTGGTTTTTTTCTCCCTGACCACATGTCTATTCTTCACCCCCCCCCCCCCCCCCGCCCACGAAGAAAACAAAACAAAGACGAAATGACAAAAACAAAAAAACACCTTTTTTTGAGAGGACCTGTTTTTACTCTGTTTTATTCCTGTTGTTCCCCTGAGAATTCCGCTCTTAATTTTTAAAGTGAACCTGTCATGTAAAAAAAAATAAAATAATTATTAACCTCCTATCTAAAGGGTCAAAGCATTCTGAAGTTGCCCAGTGCCCACACTGAGCCCATCTACGTTAACTTTATTCCTCCTGGCAGCCTCTGACTTTCAATCATGGAGATGGCACTGTTGTGGTTTTGCTGTTTCAATCAGGGAGGAATAGTCCCTTCCGGCAATGTGCAGGCACCTGGCAGTGTTCAGAGCACTATTAACCAGATATCTACAAGTTAAGCGTGGTGTGTGTGTGTTTTTTTTTTTTTTTTTCTTTAAACTGGATTTATTGGAGTAGGTCATAACTTTACAAACATACAGGAAATTAAAATAATTTGAGGTCTTGTCATTAACATAAGATTAAGACCTCATAAACAATATAAATAGATCTAATTGGCAAAGTAATATGGAAATAGGTAGGCATCTGAAACAAAGTGCAGGAATATAGTGATGTCTAGGCAGTGGTGTATCTAGGCTTTCTGGCACCCGGGGCAAGACTTCACCTTGGCGCCGCCCCCCCCATGTGACCAATCATTCATATGTGATTTGCAAACTGTCACGTGATGACTAGCTGTTCTTAATAATTTAATTCTCTTAATGTTCAAAGAGAAACCTGAAGAAAAGCCAGTTTTTGTAGTAAAGTATGAAAATCACATATGAGTGGAGTGGCCAAATGACTGCTGGAACAAAATGCAGAGCTGAATCCTGACACTGAGTATATTACATGCTGTTCTAATTGGGCTACAGTGCTTAATTTTATAAGTAATGGAGTTGTCCAGGTTTGAGATGAAAATATGCAGTTAGTTACTATGTGACTGCAGACTTCTGAATTCTCAGTGTGCACACGGCCCACTGTCAGGATTCTCTGGTGCCGATGGTCAGACTGGGAGGTCATGAAACTGCAAGTATGTGATTTACATATGTGGTCACGTGCTGACTAGACATGCGTGTCCTCGCTCAAAATGAATTGAGGGAGGCTGGACACGTCAAATCAGAATGCCAGAAAATATAAAAATCTCATACTTGCGCTCACATGACCGTCCACTCGTGCCACTGGCACCGGAGAATCACAAGTGTGCAGAGCATGCATTGTGAGAATTAAGACGCCTGCAGTCACCTACAGTCATTGCAGAATTTCATCTCCAACTTAAGCAAGCCTTTTTACTTATACAATTAAGCAGTGTATCCCAATTCTAAGTAAAGAGTTTGTCCAATCTTACAATTTATGAATTGTTACTTGTGTACAGGATCAGAGCGAATAACAGCACCAGAACTAGCAGAGGTACAGAAATACATAACACCAAACAGTACACAAACACAGCATCACAACCACCAGCAGTACAGAAATACATCCATATAATCCTATCAGTTCAGAAATACAGCATCATAACACTCATCGGTACAGCAATACATAATCAGAACCATAAGCAGTACATGGTGCATCAATTGTAATGTCAGGTCAGACCCATACACATTTGTATTGCATGAACTGACAACTTCCAGTACATCCAGGGCTGGCTCCATTTTTTTTTTTTTTTTTTTTTTTTTTTTTTTTTTTTTTTTTTTTTTTTTGGGCCCCGGGCAAGTCTGTTGGCCCCATACACACACATAGAAACACACACATACATATTTAAAAATAAATTCACAAGAATACATCTAAATAGACAAATCTATACTGTCATATACACTGACATACATAGATACACATCATACATGCACACACAGACACATTAGAGATATTAATAAGGGGGAAGCAGACAGCAGCCTCACTCCCCTCCCAAGCTTGTCTCCCATCCATCTCCTCCTGGGCATGTGGCTGTGCCGCGCTTATTGGGGGCCATGACTAACAGACATGGCCGCACACAGAGCACACTGACACTGCTATATACATCACAGTAGAGACTGGAGACATGCAGCATTTGGGGCATGTACAGCTCCAGAGGGGAGCATACAGCTCTTGGGGTGTACAGCACTGGGGTGGGGGGATATTAATCTCTGGGGGTATAGCGCACTGGTGTGGAGAGTCGGACACTTCTGGGGAATATACAGTACTGGGGTCGGTGGACAGACAGTTCTGGGGGTTTACAGCACTGTGGAGGGGGGGACACAGTACTGGGGGTATACAGCACTAGGGTGGGGTTATATAGCACTGGGGTGGTTGGGACAAACAGTTCTGGGAGTATACAGCTCTGGGGTGCGTGGTACAGATAGTACCGGGGGTATACAGCTCTGGGGTACGTGGGACAGATAGTACCGGGGGTATACAGCTCTGGGGTGGGAAGGATGATTTACAGCTCGGCGGTATGTAGATGCTTCGGCTCCTCTGTGGGTTGAGCCTAGAATGTATGGGCTCTTTCCATGTTAGTGGACGTCAGCAGCCTTATTACAAATTGTCATACCTGGAAGGAGTCTGTACATTCTAGCATTTACTTTTATCTGTTGGATGGGGAGCACAGTGCGTGCTAGCTCCACCCACAGACAAACGGACCCTGCACGCAGCAGTGAAAGCTCCGTGCAAGTGAGGAGTTAAGAGCCAGCAAACCAGGAAAGTGCGGGCTGCCGGCAGGATCTCAGCCTCGGGGAAGCAGCATACACCACCACCCTTGCTGACAGCCAAGCGCTGATGCTACTGGCTGCCGGAGAAATTCAGTGCTGCATCAGTCGGCATGACAGCACCCCCCTCCCCCCTGACCTTGCGCCTTGGGCAAATGGCCCCTTACCCCCCCCCCCCCCCCCCCCAACCACCACCACCTCCCTAGATACGCCTCTAAGTCTAGGTATGTATTCAGAGCTAATTTACACTCTAATCCAGCTTATATGGAAAATTGGCCTCGTGTTTGAGTTCCTTGATCACATCAGGATCTGTAGCGTGAAAGTGAAGATAATGTGATTGTTGCTTTTAGAGATGAATCGCTCCAACATTAACTCCTGCATCATGGCACCGGGACCATTGGAAAGATGGTGCTATAGGCCACTGATCCTAAATAGAGGGTTGTCACTTATACAATATCGCAGTCCTGTTCTTGTAACTGCATTTACTTTGGAATTGGGCTTCGCTTACTGCTGCGCTGTGTTAACCTGTTGATTAGTTGGCTGTGCTAATCCATGGAGCAAATGAAGGAATGCCAACCTGGAGGCGGCTGAAAGGGCACTCCGTTTGCATTCTCCAGGACAATAGCGTATGGGTGCATTTGGTGATTATGTATACAACAGGCAGATACTACACAACAGTGAAAATGTGCATAAGGAAGCACATCTATGAAGATTGATTTATTTTATCAAAATCTGTGTATATGTAATGTGAGTGAATTAATATACTTACTGCCACTCTCTCCTGTACATAGTGCCGTACTGCTCCTCTTCTCAGTGATGTCACCACTTTTCACAGAGAGCGCATTGTGCAGTGGCACTTTTGATGTAAGCCTATGGAGTGTCAGAACGCGAGGCTCCATAGGCTGACGTTATAAATGAGGTTTCTGGCTTGGTGATCCTGAAGGGTAGCGTCTGAAGTGTAGTGATGTCACGGCGAAGAGGAGCAGAATGGAGAATGAACCCAGTAATCCAAACTTTTAGCTAAGTAGTGCAAGTTACAAAATGGTTCACTTTAACCCAGTATAAGTAATGTGGTTTTGTTATGGATGGCTTCATTGATCCTTGCCTGGTGTAGGAGAGCCGTTATTACAGTACTGTCTTCTAGCGCCTTACTGTACAGTATGTTTTGGTTTCTCTCTAAAAATCTAACTTCTCATGCATTTATATTGTAAATCACCAATGTATGAATAAGTGCTTGTATATGTGACTGCTCCCTTTTACCTGTATGTTTAGCATTACCATGTCTATGGTTTATTCTCTCCCTAAGATGTTCTAATTTACACAAGATCAAAAGAATGAAATGTGTAGATAATTAATTTATAACACTGTTTTTCTTGTTTTAAGGATAATGAAAACCAAGATATGCAGGCTTTCTCCGATCATGATGTTGTGGCTGATGTAAGTTTTTGTAAATGTTTAGATCTTTATCAGTTTTACCAAGTATTGCTTACTTTGCATATTAGAAGAAAAAGGGTATCGCCAAAATTGCCACATTCAATTGATATTCTGAATATCTGTGTGGAGGACAAACAGAAGCCACAATGCTAATCTAAATATTAAAATGAAAAAATAGGGTTGCGTTCCCTTTGCCCACAAAGCTCTGCATTTGCTTTACTGGTATGGTAATTGCAGCTGTGTTAGATTCCCTTTTTAATGTAACTGCTAAGCAGTATATATGGCATGTAGGGTATGAAAAGCTGAATAATATACCTTGATATCTGTGATCTGGTGTCTTATTCCAGAGAAATTTGTGAGCTGTTATGGGTTGGACACATCTTTAGAATTTGTCTCCAGAGCTTATTGTACATAAAAGGGACAGTTAACAATGTGAGACATGTAATGACCGACAGTCTGCTCTTCTGATATACATGTCTCTCACTAACGTTCCCTTTCATTTACAATAAGTTCTGGAGGCAGAATCTCTGATCTATATCTTTCCTTTATGCAGGATGCAGGCAGGTCCTTTAGTGTTGGTTGGGTGTATTGGGGCGTCTGTCCTGTGGGGTGCACTTTTATAGTGCTGGGCAGCCCTCCTGATCTAATAGTGTGGGCGTCATTAATAGGCTGTAAGCCAGACACTACATAACGTGTATGTGTGACTGGTGCCTTATGCAAGCCTCACATGTGTGCATGTCTAATACTAGCAGCCACCTCCTCCATGAATTGGTAGCCTGTGGGGCCCCCACCTTTATTATGGGGGGGGGACCGGCTGCATCCTGCTCGTGTATTGGTAATCTTCTCTTGTGTTGGTAATGGCTGCTTCTTTCGGTGATGTTTTGTTGGTCACTAAAGGACGGCTCACATGGGACACACACATTTTTCAAATCTGGTGTCATTTTCTGTGGCAATAACTGCAATGTCTCCACGTATGCCAGTGGTTTGACATGTTTTCATGACACATTATACTTTGTTAGTGGTAAATTTCGTTTGCTGTGTTGTCTATGACAAATATTAGAAATTAGCAATTTTACAAATTCCTGCTAATTTCTGTCAAACTCAACGTTTATAGCCTTAATGCACATATCCATCCCATACAAAAAAAACCCTTTACAAATATATAGTATATACCTTTTGTGCTTATATCACAAATTCAGTTTTGAAGCAATTTTGGGGATGTATAAATTGTAAAACCCCTATAAGTGTTACCATTTTTAACACTACACTACTCAACGGTCAAAACTGCTGTCAGGTGGTTTATTAACCCTTCAGGTGCTTCTCGGAAATTAAAGTGTAATGACTTGAAATGAAGGGAATTTTGTTACTTACCGTAAATTCCTTTTCTTCTAGCTCTTATTGGGAGACCCAGACGATTGGGGTATAGCTACTGCCCTCTGGAGGCCACACAAAGCACTACATTAAAAGTGCAAGGCCCCTCCCCCTCTGGCTATACCCCCCCGTGGTATCACGGGTACTCCAGTTTTAGTGCCAAAGCAAGAAGGAGGAAGCCAACAACTGGTTTAAACAAATTAACTCCGAGTAACATCGGAGAACTGAAAAACCGTTCAACATGAACAACATGTGTACCCGCAAACAGCAAAAACAATCCCGAAGGACAACAGGGCGGGTGCTGGGTCTCCCAATAAGAGCTAGAAGAAAAGGAATTTACGGTAAGTAACAAAATTCCCTTCTTCTTCAGCGCTCTATTGGGAGACCCAGACGATTGGGACGTCCAAAAGCTGTCCCTGGGTGGGTAAAGAAATACCTCATGTTAGAGCTGCAAAACAGCCCCCCCCTACGGGGATGTCACTGCCGCCTGCAGGACTCTTCTACCTAAGCTGGCATCCGCCGAAGCATAGGTATGCACCTGATAATGCTTGGTGAAAGTGTGCAGACTGGACCAGGTAGCTGCCTGGCACACCTGTTGAGCCGAAGCCTGGTGCCGTAATGCCCAGGACGCACCCACGGCTCTGGTTGAGTGGGCTTTTAGCCCTGAAGGAACCGGAAGCCCAGCAGAACGGTAGGCCTCTATAATTGGTTCTTTGATCCATCGAGCCAAGGTGGCTTTAGAAGCCTGCAACCCCTTGCGCGGACCGGCGACAAGGACAAAAAGTGCATCGGAACGGCGCATGGGCGCCGTGCGGGAAATGTAGATCCTGAGTGCTCTCACCAGATCTAGCAAACGCAAGTCCTTTTCATACCGGTGAACCGGATGAGGATAAAAGGAAGGCAAGGATATATCCTGATTAAGATGAAACGAGGATACGACCTTAGGGAGAAACTCCGGAATGGGGCGCAGCACTACCTTGTCCTGGTGGAACACCAAGAAGGGAGCCTTGGATGACAGCGCTGCTAGCTCAGACACTCGCCGAAGCGATGTGATCGCAACAAGAAACGCCACTTTCTGTGACAGGCGAGAAAAAGAAACTTCTTTGAGAGGCTCGAAAGGCGGTTTCTGGAGAGCCACTAGTACTCTGTTCAGATCCCATGGATCCAACGGCCGCTTGTACGGGGGCACAATATGACAGACCCCCTGCAGGAACGTGCGCACCTTAGGAAGACGTGCTAGACGCTTCTGAAAAAACACGGATAGTGCCGAGACTTGCCCTTTAAGGGAGCTGAGCGACAAGCCCTTTTCCAACCCTGATTGCAGGAAAGACAGAAAAGTGGGCAATGCAAATGGCCAGGGAGACACTCCCTGAGCAGAGCACCAGGTTAAGAAAATCTTCCACGTTCTGTGGTAGATCTTAGCAGAAGTTGACTTCCTAGCTTGTCTCATTGTGGCTACCACTCCCTGGGATAAGCCTGTTGACGATAGGATCCAGGACTCAATGGCCACACAGTCAGGTTCAGGGCCGCAGAATTCTGATGGAAAAACGGCCCTTGAGACAGCAGGTCTGGACGGTCTGGAAGTGACCACGGTCGGCCGACCGTGAGATGCCACAGATCCGGATACCACGATCTCCTCGGCCAGTCTGGGGCGACGAGTATGATGCGGCTGCAATCGGATCTGATCTTGCGTAGTACTCTGGGCAAGAGTGCCAGAGGCGGGAATACATATGGGAGGCGGAACTGCGACCAATCTTGCACCAAGGCGTCTGCCGCCAGAGCTCTTTGATCGCGCGACCGCGCCATGAATGCCGGGACCTTGTTGTTGTGCCGAGACGCCATTAGGTCGACGTCCGGCACCCCCCAGCGGCGACAGATTTCCTGAAACACGTCCGGGTGAAGGGACCATTCCCCTGCGTCCATACCCTGGCGACTGAGGAAGTCTGCTTCCCAGTTTTCTACGCCGGGGATGTGAACCGCGGAGATGGTGGATGCTGTGTCCTCCACCCAATTCAGAATGCGCCGGACTTCCTGAAAGGCTTGCCGGCTGCGCGTCCCTCCTTGGTGGTTGATGTATGCCACCGCTGTGGAGTTGTCCGACTGGATTCGGATCTGCTTTCCTTCCAGCCACTGTTGAAAGGCTAGTAGGGCAAGATACACTGCCCTGATTTCCAGAACATTGATCTGAAGGGTGGACTCTTGCGGAGTCCACGTCCCCTGAGCCCTGTGGTGTAGAAACACTGCTCCCCACCCCGACAGACTCGCATCTGTCGTGACCACTGCCCAGGATGGGGGCAGGAAGGATCTTCCCTGAGACAATGAGGTGGGAAGGAGCCACCATTGTAGAGAGTCCTTGGCCGTCTGGGAAAGAGAGACTTTCCTGTCTAGGGAAGTCGTCTTCCCGTCCCATTGGCGGAGAATGTCCCATTGAAGTGGACGCAGATGAAACTGCGCAAAGGGAACTGCTTCCATGGCTGCCACCATCTTCCCTAGGAAGTGCATGAGGCGCCGTAAGGGGTGCGACTGGCCCTGAAGGAGAGATTGCACCCCTGTCTGTAGGGACCGCTGCTTGTTTAGCGGAAGCTTCACTCTCGCTGCTCGAGTATGGAACTCCATGCCAAGATACGTTAGTGACTGTGTCGGTGACAGATTTGACTTTGGAAAGTTGATGATCCATCCAAAAGTCTGGAGAGTCTCCAGCGTAGCCTGTAGACTGAGTTGGCATGCCTCTTGAGAGGGTGCCTTGACAAGTAGATCGTCTAGGTAAGGGATCACAGAGTGTCCCTGAGAGTGCAAGACTGCTACCACCGCCGCCATGACCTTGGTGAAGACCCGGGGGGCTGTCGCCAGACCGAATGGCAGAGCTGCGAACTGAAGATGGTCGTCTCCTATCACAAAACGTAGAAAACGTTGATGTTCTGTAGCAATTGGCACGTGGAGATAAGCATCTTTGATGTCTATTGAGGCAAGGAAGTCTCCTTGAGACATTGAGGCAATGACAGAACGGAGGGTTTCCATCCGGAACCGTCTGGCGTGCACATGTTTGTTGAGCAGTTTTAGGTCCAGAACAGGACGGAACGAGCCGTCCTTTTTTGGCACCACAAAGAGATTGGAGTAAAACCCTCTCCCTTGTTCCTGAGACGGTACAGGAACCACTACTCCTTCCGCTCTTAGGGAGTCCACCGCCTGCCGCAGGACATCTACACGGTCTGGATGTGGGGAGGTTCTGAAGAACCGAGCTGGAGGACGAGAACTGAACTCGATTCTGTACCCGCGCGACAAAATGTCTGTCACCCACCGGTCTTTGACCTGTGACATCCAAGTGTCGTAAAAGCGGGAGAGCCTGCCCCCGACCGGAAATGCGGAGGGAGGGGACTGGAAGTCATGAGGTAGCCGCTTTGGAAGCGGTTCCTCCATTTGCTTTCTTGGGGCGTGAATGAGCCCGCCAGGAATCTGAGTTTCTTTGCGTCCTCTGAGTCCCTTTGGACGAGGAGAATTGTGTTTTGCCCGAACCTCGAAAGGACTGAAACTTCTGCTGCCACTTTCTCTGCTGAGGTTTGCTTGATCTGGGCTGGGGTAAAGAGGAGTCTTTACCCTTGGACTGTTTAATGATGTCAGCCAATGGCTCGCCAAACAGTCTATCTCTAGATAAAGGCAAGCTGGTTAAACATTTTTTGGAACCAGCATCTGCTTTCCAGTCCTTTAACCACAATGCTCTGCGCAAAACTACCGAATTGGCAGACGCCATTGAGGTGCGGCTGGTAGATTCTAGGACCGCATTGATAGCGTAAGACGCAAACGCGGACATCTGCGAGGTAAGGGACGCCACTTGCGGCACCGCTGGATGTAAGATAGCATCCACTTTTGCTAAACCAGCTGAAATAGCCTGGAGTGCCCATACGGCTGCGAATGCTGGAGCAAACGACGCGCCGATAGCTTCATAGACAGATTTTAACCAAAGGTCCATCTGTCTGTCATTGGCATCCTTAAGTGAAGCGCCATCCTCCACTGCAACTATGGATCTAGCTGCAAGCTTGGAAATCGGGGGGTCCACCTTTGGACACTGGGTCCAGCGCTTGACCACATCAGGGGGGAAAGGATAACGTGTATCCTTAGAACGTTTAGAGAAACGCTTTTCTGGATGAGCGTCGTGTTTCTGGATTGATTCTCTGAAGTCAGAGTGATCCAACAGAGCACTTAATTTACGCTTGGGATAGAGGAAACGAAATTTCTCCTGCTCTGCCGCTGCCTCTTCTGCTGAAGGGGCTGGGGGAGAGATATCTAACAGCCTATTGATGGCTGAGATAAGATCGTTTACCATGGCGTCCCCATCCGGGGTATCCAGATTGAGAGGGGTTCCAGGATTAGACTCCTGATCACTCTCTTCAGACACATCACAGGGAGACTGATTGCGCTGAGACCCTGAGCAGTGTGATGACGTTGAGGGTCTTTCCCAGCGAGCCCGCTTGGGGTGGCTGGGGCAATCATCTGAGTCATTATACTCATCCTGAGAAGCCGGGGACCCCCTTGCAGTCTGGATTAAATCCAACTGCGGAGGATTAGAGGACATAGACCTCGCCGTGTCCATAGACTGAGCCCCAGGCATGGATTGCAAAGTTTCCAGGATTTTTGCCATAGTCACAGACATATTAACCGCAAAAACTGCAAAGTCTGTCCCCGACACCGGGGCAGGACTTACAGGCGTCTCAGCCTGGGTCACTATCTCTCCTGACTCCGGCTGGCGAAGCAGCACCGGATCTGAGCATTGCACACAATGGGGGTCCTTGGAGCCTGCTGGTAGAGCAGCCCCACATGCAGCACACGCAGTGCACACAGCCCTAGCCTTGGCAGCTTTGCGTCTTGTGGATGACATGTTGCTGCCTCCTCAGAGCGATCTGGGGTATTCAGCCAGGAAGCGACCTCACAGTGCAAGAAATCAATAAATATCTATGTCCAGTGACACAAGACACTAACATACACTGAGGCACTAGAGGGGCCAGCTGAAAAGCCGCTTACCGCCCGCTTAAGAGCGGGTGTGTGGTCTTCCAAAGCCCCTCAGTCTAGGTCTCCCAGAGCCTTGCGTCCTTCCTCCAGCCAGACATGCATGTAATGGCTGCCGGCGTCCTGAGAGAAGAAGGGGGGCGGGCCCTGGGCGTTCCTGACCAAGAGCGGGAAGCCTGCTTCCCTCTGTGCCTAGTGTGAGGGCTGGAGCATGTAAATCAGGCTCCAGCCCTCCTCGCTGCCGTGAAACAGCGTCTCTCCCCTACCCTGATTGACAGGGTGGGGGCGGGGAACGATCGGAGCTGCCGGCGTCCTAGGCCCAAAAGCCGGGGACTAGAGTTATAAACGCCGCCGCCGTAAAAGCGCGGTCGGCGTATCCCCGGCGCACCACAAGTCACAGCAGCGCCGCCCGGTCCAGTGAGGGTCGGCGCTGCGTTCCCAGAACACAAAGTCCCCCAGATAACTGTAGGAACACCAGCTCAGTGTACGGTCCCCGGCGCACTACAACACCCAGCCAGCCCGGAGTGTGTCTGTGCCTGCCGGGGACACAGAGTACCTGTATGATGCAGGGCCCGGTCCCTGATGGTACTCCTGCTCCGTATCCATCAGGTTCTAATGGGTCTGTGGATGGAGCCCGGCGTCAGAGCTTTGAGGCCGGCAGGATCCCACTTCCACAGAGCCCCCAAGGGGATGTGGAAGGAAAACAGCATGTCAGGCTCCAGCCCTGTACCAGCAATAGGTACCTCAACCTTACAACACCATCCAGGGGTGAGAAGGGAGCATGCTGGGGACACTATATGTGTCCTCTTTTCTTCCATCCGAACTAGTCAGCAGCTACTGCTGACTAAAATCTGTGGAGCTATGCATGGAATGTCTGACCTCCTTCGCACACAAAGCTAAAACTGGAGTACCCGTGATACCACGGGGGGTATAGCCAGAGGGGGAGGGGCCTTGCACTTTTAATGTAGTGCTTTGTGTGGCCTCCAGAGGGCAGTAGCTATACCCCAATCGTCTGGGTCTCCCAATAGAGCGCTGAAGAAAAAGTGTTTTAACCACTACAATCTTGCCCACATCTGAACAAACCACTATAGCCGGCAGCCTCTAAAGCCAAGACTTGGATGTAGATTGGCATGGCCACCTTCGGGACCACACAATCACGAGTTAAGGGTGATGATTGGGTTAATGAGAGCCCACACACCATCTTGATGCCATTGTCACTATTGACAGCAGGATCTAGGGACAAACTGCCTTCATCGGCATGGCGGCCCCGGTCCAGGCTGACGCAGCAGGGTGTTGGCGGTAGTGTACAGCTGCTGTGTTGTCACCTGTCGGGAGATGCGATTCTCTTGTATGGCAGATCAGTGAAAAGATGTATTGGTAGTCACTAAAAAGTAAACTCCTTTTCATTATGCGCAAAAATTATAGATTAATCTGGAATAAAACTTTAGATTGCAGATAAAGGTATCCTTTCATTCATATGACCTGCATGCCCATAGACTACTTAGGAGGGTTGACATTACTGACAGTCCCATAAAATAGGATTAATAATTCTTTCTGGTTATACACATTGTACATTTTAGATAAAATTCAGTAATTGCCCACAAGTCCGTCGTGGCCACCAGAATGCAAGAAACCAGCTATAAAATACTCTCCAGGTAGTACAGGGTCCCAGCGTCTCTTCATGGGTGGTGTCCCGAGGTGCCTGATACCTGTTGGTGTTGTGGAGCACAGGGAGGCACCATGTCCCACATCTGGTGGTACTGCCCGGGCTTGGGGGTCTTTTGGAAAAAAGTACTAGCAGCCATACAGGAGGTCACAGGGATCATAGTCCCCAGCCGCACAGAGGCAGTCCTACTATACATTTTTAATGTCTCGGAAAAAGCCTATTAAAAGTCCCTCTTGGGCCACCTTCTCCATGCAGCCTAGACAGTGGTCCCACGGCGCTGGAAAGACCCTGCCCCCCCCCCTACGATAGATGAGTGGGTAATGGAGGTGAATGTGATCCACCGCATGGAAATGGTGATGGCAGAGTCGCGTGGACAGACGGTGGCAACAGCCACTAAATGGTTTCAATGGGAATCATTCCTCTCAGGCAAAAAATTTCTTGAATTAATCTAACCTCTGGAAGATAAACACCTTGGCCCCACTTCAGATAATCTACACGACCCTTCCAACATGTCTTCGTCCATCGGACAAAGTATCAGACCCGGCCGATGCGCTCTACTCTCCGTCTCTTCCCCTTTTGCCCTGACTTATCCTTCTTTTGCTATTTCTTTGTCGCTCCATTGGGAGACCCAGACAATTGGGTGTATAGCTTCTGCCTCCGGAGGCCACACAAAGTATTACACTTAAAAGTGTAAGGCCCCTCCCATCTGCCTATACACCCTCCCGTGCATCACGGGCTCCTCAGTTTTATGCTTTGTGTGGAAGGAGGCACATATCCACTCATGCATTCTCATTTTAGTTATATCGGTTGGAAGAAAAGTGGGCCCCCACGGGGCCCCCCGGCATGTTCCCTTCTCACCCCACTAAGTCGGCGGTGCTGTTAAGGTTGAGGTACCCATTGTGGGTACATAGGCCGGAGCCTCATGCCGTCTCCTTCACCATCCCTTAGCGGCTCTGGGAGAAGTGGGATCCTGAGCGGTCATCCATTCACTGGGACCGTGCTCCCTCCGCAGCCCCTGTGGTAATCTGTCGGACAGGAGTTGATTTATCCTCAGGGACCGGGCCCTGCATCACTAAGGTACTCTGTATCCCCATCGGGGATGTGCATGGAGCGCCTTCATCCCGGACGCTGCAGCAGCTGCTTATTTGTGACGGCCGGCGGACTTCCGCGTCGGCCGCGCCTGTTTGTCGGCCGCGGTCTTAAATTTAGTCCCCGGCTTCAATTGCGGCCTAGTAGCAAAACTCCCGCCCCCGGGCCTGTCTATCAGGGATAAGGGCGGGACTGCCGACCTGACGTCGGTTGTGAGGGCCGGAGCATCCTGTGTTTCCTCCCCCCTCACTGATCACTGTGGGGACTCCAGATTCCCGCACTTTTCTAGCGCAGCCCACGGCCCCACTCCTCCCCAGAGAGCTCCGGCAGCCATTTTTTTGGCATTCGGCCTGTGGAGGATTTCCAGGAAAGAGCTCTGCAACCGCCGCCACCTGTAGAGGAGTCGACTTCTCAGCAGGAGAAACACCAGTTTTGGTTCCCTAAACGTACACGGAGTGCGTTTTTCGATCACTCTAACTTCAGAGATGCTGTCCAGAAGCCCAGAGCGGTTCCGGACAAGCGCTTTACTAAGCGCCTTACTGACACACGTTACCCCTTCCCCTCTGACGTTGTTAAGGGTTGGGCTCAATGTCCCAAGGTGGATCCCCCAGTCTCTAGATTGGCGGCTAGATCTGTGGTATCGGTTGCAGATGGCTCATCGCTAAAGGATGCCACTGACAGGCAGATAGAGCTCCTGGTGAAATCCATCTATGAAGCCACGGGCGCGTCTTTTGCCCCGGCTTTTGCAGCAGTGTGGGCACTCCAAGCTATCTCAGCTTGTCTGGCTGAGATTACTGCGGTCACACGTAATTCTGCTCCGCAGGTTGCGTCTTTGACTTCTCAGGCGTCAGCCTTTTCTTCCTACGCCATGAACGCAGTTCTAGACTCTGCTAGCCGTACAGCGGTGGCATCCGCTAACTCTGTGGCAGTCCGCAGGGCCATGTGGCTGTGCGAATGGAAGGCAGACTCTGCCTCCAAGAGGTTCTTAACCGGTTTGCCGTTTTTTGGCGAAAGATTGGATGAGATTATTAAGGAATCCAAGGGAAAGGACTCCTCCTTACCCCAGTCCAAACCGAAGAGACCTCAGCAACGGAAAATACAATCGAGGTTTCGGTCCTTTCGTCCCTCCGCCAAGCCCCAATCCTCTTCGTCCAGCAGGCCGGAGAAAGGCCAGAGGAACTCCTATGCGTGGCGGTCCAAGTCACGCCCCCAAAAGGCCGCAGGAGGCACTGCTTCCAAGGCGGCCTCCTCATGACTCTCGGCATCCCCGAACCGCATCCTCGGTCGGTGGCAGGCTCTCCCACTTTTGCGACGCCTGGTGGCCACATGTGCAAGACCGATGGGTGAGAGACATTCTGTCTCACGGTTACAGGATAGAGTTCAGCTCTCGTCCCCCGACTCGTTTCTTCAGAACCTCTCCGCCCCCGAGATAGCCGATGCACTTTTTCAGGCGGTGAACGCTCTGAAGACAGAAGGAGTTGTGATTCCTGTTCCCCCCCCCCCCCCCCAGGAACATGGTCGCGGCTTTTACTCCAACTTGTTTGTGGTGCCAAAGAAGGACGGCTCGTTCCGTCCCGTTCTGGACCTCAAACTGCTCAACAGACATGTGAGCACCAGACGGTTTCGGATGGAATCTCTCCGCTCGGTCATCGCTTCGATGTCACAAGGAGACTTCCTAGCATCGATCGACATCAAGGATGCTTATCTCCATGTGCCGATCGCACCCGAACATCAACGCTTTTTGCGTTTCGCCATCGGGGACGAACACCTTCAGTTCGTGGCTTTGCCTTTCGGCTTGGCGACAGCCCCAAGGGTGTTCACCAAGGTCATGGCATCTGTTGTGGCGGTCCTACACTCTCAGGGCCACTCGGTGATTCCCTACTTAGACGATCTTCTGGTCAGGGCACCCTCTCAGATGGCGTGTCAAAACAGCCTTTCCGTCGCTCTGGCGACTCTCCAGCAGTTCGGGTGGATCATCAACTTCCCAAAATCCAAGTTGACACCGACCCAATCACTGACGTACCTTGGGATGGAGTTTCATACTCAGTCAGCAGTAGTCATGCTACCGCTGGACAAACAGCTTTCGTTGCAGGCAGGGGTGCAATCTCTTCTTCGGGGTCAGTCACACCCCTTGAGGCGCTTCATGCACTTCCTGAGGAAGATGGTGGCAGCGATGGAGGCAGTGCCCTTCGCGCAATTCCATCTGCGGCCACTCCAGTGGGACATTCTCCGCAAATGGGATAGGAGGTCGACTTCCCTCGACAGGAACGTCTTTCCCTTGCAACCAAGATGTCACTTCAGTGGTGGCTCCTTCCCAACTCTCTGTCGCAGGGAAAATCCTTCCTACCCGCCACCTAGGCTGTGGTCACCACGGACGCGAGCCTGTCAGGGTGGGGGGCGGTTTTTCTCCATCACAGGCCTCAGGGAACCTGGACTCCGATAGTCATCCCTTCAGATCAATATTCTGGAGATAAGGGCAGTGTATCTAGCCCTATTGGCCTTTCATCGGTGGCTGGAGGGCAGGCAGATCCGGATCCAGTCGGACAACGCCACTGCCGTCGCATTCATCAACCACCAAGGCGGCACTCGCAGTCGTCAAGCCTTCCAGGAAGTCCGACGGATTCTGCAGTGGGTGGAAGCCACAGCTTCCACCATCTCCGCAGTTCACATCCCGGGCGTAGAAAACTGGGAAGCAGATTTTCTCAGTCGACAGGGCATGGACGCGGGGGAATGGTCTCTTCACCCAGACGTGTTTCGAGAGATCTGTCGCCGCTGGGGAACGCCGGACGTCGATCTCATGGCGTCACGGCACAACAACAAAGTCCCGGCATTCATGGCCCGGTCTCAAGATCACAGAGCTCTGGCGGCGGACGCATTAGTTCAGGATTGGTCGCAGTTTCGACTGCCTTATGTATTTCCTCCTCTGGCGATGCTGCCCAGAGTGCTGCGCAAAATCAGGTCCGACTGTCGTCGCGCCATTCTCGTCGCCCCAGATTGGCCGAGGCGGTCGTGGTACCCGGATCTGTGGCACCTCACGGTGGGTCAACCGTGGGCGCTCCCAGACCGCCCAGACTTGCTGTCACAAGGGCCGTTTTTCCATCTGAATTCTGCGGTCCTCAACCTGACTGTGTGGCCATTTGAGTCCTGGCTCCTAGCGTTCTCAGGGTTATCTCAAGATGTCATTGCCACTATGAGACAGGCCAGGAAACCAACGTCCGCCAAGATCTATCACCGGTCTTGGAGGATCTTCTTATCCTGGTGCTCTGATAATAGTTTTACTCCCTGGCCCTTTGCCTTACCCACTTTTCTTTCATTCCTTCAATCCGGAATGGACAAGGGTTTGTCTCTTGGCTCTCTCAAGGGACAAGTATCGGCGCTATCCGTATTTTTTTCAAAGGCGTCTAGCCAGGCTTCCGCAGGTCCGCACGTTCCTGCAGGGAGTTTGCCACATAGTCCCACCTTACAAGCGTCCGCTGGAACCCTGGGACCTTAACAGGGTGCTAACGGCTCTTCAGAAACCACCTTTCGAGCCGCTGCGGGATGTCTCTTTATCACGTCTTTCGCAGAAGGTGGCATTTCTAGTGGCAGTTACATCGCTCCGTAGAGTGTCGGAGCTGGCAGCGCTGTCATGCAAAGCCCCCTTCCTGGTTTTTCACCAGGATAAGGTGGTTCTGCGTCCTGTTCCGGAATTTCTCCCTAAGGTGGTATCCCCTTTTCATCTCAATCAGGATATCTCCTTACCTTCATTTTGCCCTCATCCAATTCACCAATGTGAAAAGGATTTGCACTCATTAGATCTGGTGAGAGCACTCCGGCTCTACGTGTCTCGCACGGCGCCCCTGCGCCGTTCAGATGCCCTCTTTGTCCTTGTCGCTGGCCAGCGTAAGGGTTCGCAGGCTTCCAAGTCAACCTTGGCTCGGTGAATCAAGGAACCGATTCTTGAAGCCTACCGTTCTTCTGGGCTTCCGCTTCCTTTGGGGCTGAAAGCCCATTCTACCAGAGCAGTGGGTGCGTCCTGGGCATTGCGGCACCGGGCTACGGCTCAGCAGGTGTGTCAGGCGGCTACCTGGTCTAGTCTGCACACTTTCACGAAACACTATCAAGTGCATACCTATGCTTCGGCAGACGCCAGTCTAGGTAGGCGAGTCCTTCAGGCGGCGGTTGCCCACCTGTAAGAGGGGGTCGTTTTCGGCTCTTTATCGAGGTATTCTTTTACCCACCCAGGGACTGCTTTTGGACGTCCCAATTGTCTGGGTCTCCCAATGGAGCGACAAAGAAGGGAATTTTGTTTACTTACCGTAAATTCCTTTTCTTCTAGCTCCTATTGGGAGACCCAGCACCCGCCCCTGTTCCCTTCGGGCTGTTTGTTCTTTTGTGTACACATGTTGTTCATGTTGAATTGTTCTTTTGGTTAATGGTTTTCAGTTCTCCGAACATCCTTCGGATTGAATTTACCTTAGACCAATTTATAAGTTTCCTCCTTCCTGCTTTTGCACCAAAACTGAGGAGCCCGTGATGCACGGGAGGGTGTATAGGCAGAGGGGAGGGGTTACACTTTTTAAAGTGTAATACTTTGTGTGGCCTCCGGAGGCAGAAGCTATACACCCAATTGTCTGGGTCTCCCAATAGGAGCTAGAAGAAAAGGAATTTACGGTAAGTAAACAAAATTCCCTTCTTTTCGTGATCATACTGCTTCTTCACCTTTCTTCTTTGGTTTATTATTCTTTGTGGTTCAAAATGACTATCCATGTATCATACCAATCATTTTCATACTGTCATGACGTTTGCGAATGTGTTGTCGCATAGACTTTGGTTTCGCATTGTCAGTTATAACATGGATCCATGTTCCTTTTAATGTATTCTTTAAAACTCAATAAAACTTTAAATTGGAAAAAAAATTAAAAATCAGTAATTGATTTCAAAGGTGATATTTCAAGTTGAAATCTGTCTTCCTTCAGTGTTGGTAATTTTCATTAGTGCATGTCCCCAATAGGTCCTATAATTTCTCCGTATTGTGGACACGGTCAATCTGTCAGTACTTGTGGCAGGTTTTCACTCTCTATTTTGTATAATAGAAGCCGTTTACATTGATGGATAACAATATACAAATAGGAATCCATAAATGGAGACTGGGTCTGCACAGCTGTTAACGTGGTTTATGGGTTTTACGTGTTTTCCCTCTGGAGCAGCAGTGCCCGTTACAGCGTGCTATATAAAATCAGGGGCCTATTGTAAGTTACAGGCCCGAATACCTCTATGGGAATGCTAAATTGTTTCCATACAAATCAAAGCCAAAATATATCTGTGCTCCAGGTCTCTGCTTAAAGTTGGTTGATCTGAAATTGACAAATCATTTGCCAGTTAGTTTCTCATTAACCTAGTACTTTATTTTACAGATTTTGGTATTTTGTCATAATTTTTTTTTTTACTTTTAATTTAAGGTCTAGTTTCTAGTTTTGTGTAGGAATATTGATGACTAATATTTGTGAAAATGCCTGGTCTTGAAAGTGTTAAGGAAACCTGGCGGCATGTTCACTTGTGGAATGGCTTCATGCAAGAACAAATGATAGTTTGGCTTCTGCCACAGTCATTACACACATGTAACTTAATTATTAAAGGGAATCCGACAGCTGAGACATGCTACTTGATCCACAGACAGCATGTATCTGACACTGGCTGAGCTACATGAGACTAGTTGGACAGGTGGGTCCCTGATGGCTCCTCCACGCCCATTTCACTGTTGTGAGACATGGCTCTTACTGAGCACAGACCTGTCACTTCAGTGGAGCGGGTGGCAATGCTGCAAGTCCCACCTGTCCACTAGTCCCTTGTGCGTTTCAGTCCCTTTTGACTTTCTTGAACTGTTTCTCTCTGAAATGCCTGTGTTTCAGAGTTAAACATGTATAGCTGAAATCATGTATCCAGTGTCTGATACTGCGCACTGTGCAGCATGTATCTGCTGTCAGGTTACTCTTAATGGAGATGTCTAGGATTGGGACTGAAGTCTACAGTATCTCCATTCTTGTCACAGGCTGACTAGACTTGTTCAGCTTCTCCCAATTGTGGTGAATTGAGAAGGCTGGTAAGATTAGTTGACAGGTGAACAGAAATATACAAAGTGCATGCATGTGACCACTGACTAGCACGGGGAATAGCAGGGACCCGTGAGCATGCTCATTGCACACTGCCACGATTTGGCAGTCTGCAGTTGCTTTTAGGTTAGAGCTACATGGCCACACTAAAATTTCAACACTAGATGTAATGATTTCCTAAGGAGTTATATTGCGACTTAAAACAGGAGTCTCAAATGTTTCCCAGTGGGTTGGATTTTCTGTTTATTAGTAGAGCACATTTACCATAGACTTCAATGCATGACGCACATGACTCAATTGCGACTTACCTGGAACTTGGCTGTTTTATCTACAACAAAATGACATCTCTAAAATTGTGCAACTTACTGTCATGTCATCTAATGTGGAGGTGCACGGCATTTTGAGAGTTGCTGTCATGCAAAATGTCACATGTAGCCCAAGCCTTAATGGTGTAGATATAAGCCATCACCACCCCCAACCCCCCCCCCCCCTCTCTTTAGGCATTTTTCAAGGATTTTGTTGCATCTCTGGGTTTTTTTATTCCTCCCACCTATGAATAAAACATCTGATAATAAAGGTTTAATAGTTAGGAGCCTTTACATTGTTCCAATCCAGATGTTCATGTTGCCAGTCTTGGCGTTTGTTAATGACACGTCTGTTACATAGCTGAGTTGATTATGATGTAAATGAACATTTATGGAAGATTTTATTGTATTCATCCAAAATGGAAAGCCTCAGTGGAGTTTTTCCCTCCCTAGCACAAGTATGTATTACATGGTTGGGTGCTACATAACTGTACATTTTCCCTGGAGTTAAGGCCTGCAGCTGGAAGGACAACAGGGGCGCGCATTTCATTTCTCCAGGGGCCACATGTGATGCTGTTTGTTTTGGAGGCTAACTCATCGGTCAAAGTTTAAATCTGCTGTGAATACATGGTACTATAGGGCTTATTGTAACATCTATTATCAGTAGCTAATCAAATCCATATAATTTACTGTGGTGGTTTTGGTTTTTTTTTGTGTATGTGTGTATGTATGTATGTGTGTATGTGTGTATGTATGTATGTATGTATGTATGTATGTATGTATATGTGTATGTGTCAGATCCTCCTGCACAGTCTTAAAGGGAACCTGTCAGCTTATATGTGCTTCCTAAATCACGGGGACCGAGCCTAGCTATTGCCTAGTCATACAGGTGGGTCCTCAGCGGCTTCTCCCCACCTGTTGACTGTTACAAGTCGAATGCTTATACTATAGGCATAGACTTGCCAGTCACTGTCGGCAGATGAGGAGAAGCCATTGGGGACCCACCTGTATGACTAGTCAATAGTGGCTTGGTCCCCGTCAGCTATTAAGTGTGGTTTTTCTCAAACGCATTGTTTGAGTTAAATGTATCTGGCTTTGATCGTACAGCCAGTGGCTGATGCATGTGCCCATGGTTCTGGCAGCATGTGTCAGCTGACAGATTCCTTTTTAACTTAAGTATATTTAATAAATATAGATGGAGCTTAACCAGTAGCTTCCCTAGAGACCATATGTCCCCACCACACCTACAGAATATCTTCCACATGAGTAAGAAGTGCTCACAGTATCTTGGGCCCCACACAAGTACTGACCGATATTTACACTAATACGCCTTGCCAACCCCCCACTCCCTTGTTCTCTCCAGTGCCCTGCTCTATACTTTGTGTATTGAATCTCTGCACTGCAGGTAAGATCTAATGATTTCATCAGCACAGACTCAGTTTAACAGATGTTAAATGATTGTGTTGACAAGTATATGTTTCCTGGGGATGTAGATACCAGTAAATCTAAAGGCCACGTCTCACTAAGCAACATCGCTGCTGAGGCACGACTTTTGTGACGTAGCAGCGATGTTGCCGTGTGTGACATCCAGCAACAACCTGGCCCCTGCTGTGAGGTCACTGGTTGCTGAATGTCCTGGACCATTTTTTAATTGTTGCTCTCCCGCTGTGAAGCACATATCGCTGTGTGTGACAGCGACAGAGCAACAACTGAATGTGCAGGGAGCCGGCTTCTGCGGACGCTGGTAACCAATGTAAATATCGGTTAACCAAGAAGCCCTTTCCTTGGTTACCCGATATTTACCTTCGTTACCAGCGTCCGCCGCTCTCACGCTGTCAGTGCCGGCTCCCTGCACACATAGTCAGACTACACATGGGGTAATTAACCCGATGTGTACTCTGGCTAGGAGTGCAGGGAGCCAGCGCTAAGCGGTGTGCACTGGTAACTAAGGTAAATATCGGGTTGGTTACCCGATATTTACCTTAGTTACCAAGCGCAGCATCACTTCCACGCGTCGCTGGGGGCTGGTGAGATCTGCCTGTGTGACAGCTCACCAGCAACCAGTGTAGCGACGCTCCAGCGATCCCTGCCAGGTCAGGTTGCTGGTGGGATCGCTGGAGCGTCGCTTAGTGTGACTGTACCTTAAGATACTAGGCAGGGGGTGGCCAAGTAGTGTGGGACGGCATTGTAGCCAGTTTATTGGCGGTCATGCTCAACTGGCCACATCAGAACAGCCGCAAGGATGTATGTGACCCGTTGGTCATACTTTGCCTAGGTCTGATGTAGGGCAACAGCAGATCTCGAGGAGCATGTTACTAGCTGGAACAATGGGCATCTATTAAGTACTATTTCAGCATTATTTGTTTAGTTTTTTTTTTTTTTATTCATATTATTGCTCAAGTGATGCCACTAATCTGTTCCGTGTGCCCAGTCTCATAACTGCCAGCTGCTTTCTTCATCTTTTTTTGGCGCCGCACCGGTCGGTCTCCAGTAGTTTACCTGCTAGATTGTCCAGCAAACATCTGTAAGTAACCACTTGATGTAAGATGGAGAGCCGGAACAAGGCTCTTATAGATTTATTTGAAAGCTGGTGATGGTAACCTTTGGCTTCCGGTCTGTTGGAAGTTGTGGTCACATGTCTGGTCCGGAGAGGCACCAGGATGAGCTGAAGGCGGCAGCTGGTTAGTATAATACTAGGCTAAGCATTGAAATAATAAAAACCCCTTCTGGACTGTGCTTTTTAACAGCAGGGACTAAATAATTGATTAGATCATCTATCTTAAAAAGCCAATATAATAGTAAACTTAAGCAAAAATTCACTAATTTTTTCTTTTTTTTTTCCTTTTTTTTTTTTTCCCCTCAATTTTTCTTTTCTTCAGGAAGGAGATGAGGACGACAATGACAAAGGTTAGTTTGTACATTAACTTTTTTTTAACGTATAAAATAAAGCTTAGATTTTCAGACTGAAACAATTAAAATTAAATATCTCAAGAAAAATCAGCCCTACATACCTGTATGCACTCAGGACGCCCAGCATTTGTTGCACTTGAGCTTTTCTGTAAGGTAAGTTTAGACATCTGGTTTCTGGCCGTAGATCCATATGGAAGCCTATAGTAATTTGACCCATTTGGACAACTCATCCTGTGGAGGATTACTTGTACTTGCTACCTACTACTATTTGGATTGTATGAACGATTGGTTATATGGGATTTTTCTAGAAGATCTGGATCTCTGCCTGTATATTCCAAGACGACTATATGTACTTTGTCCTCGATTAGTTGAAATTAGATCTTTTGGAGTGTCATTGTTGCCTTGTGTAACATTAAAGTACTTCCTGTGCTCCAGCACAGTCTGCCAGCAAGGCTGGGTATTGGATGTCTAGCCGTGGCGTGTACTCTGGGACACTTATTAAATTGCTTGGAATGATTGGACTGATGTTCTCTTGGATATGAAGATTTGTATTTGTCTGGTGTGCCAGTAATTGGTGAAGAATGACCGGTCAGTGGACTAAACCTGCTGGACATCATCCTGTTATCTAATCTACTAATGGATGAAGAGACTTACCAGTTTTGAGAGGCATGATCATGCAAGTACATTTTGTCTGGGGTACGTCTTGACTTCTATGAAGATTTCCTGTGGATCTGGAGCACAGTCACAAGCCAGGATCCAAGGAGCCCTATCATGTCTATAATGCTGTCTTGCCATGAAGAATGTCCGCTTATTTGTCTAAAGTTTTTAGCAATGTTTTCTCTTAATCAGATGTGTTTTTCTTTAGGTCCTGCTCTACACTTTTAAATTTGTTTAAACTTCTTATTTTGCCATGTTTATTCCTGTTAAATCCTCTTAGATATAACAGGTTCTGGAGATGGTACACAAGAAGTAGCTAAACCTGTTCATTCAGAAGAAAACGGATCAGAGCTTGCTGTTAAAGAAGACAAGAAAACTAGCACTTCTCTGAAAGAAGTAGAGGATGATAATGTATCTGTCACACTCCAGGCTGAAGATGCCATCACTATCGATTGTGATGGAGATGACCTCCTAGAAACAGGTAAAAATGTGAAACTTGCAGATTCGGAGGCATGCAAATCAAAGGATGAAGATGAGGAAGCTGCGAGTGATCCCAAGGATAGCCTGGAGGAACAGAAAGATGACATGTCGGAGAAGCAGAAAGATGGCAAAGAGGAGAGTGCTAAAGGAGATGGTGCTAAGAAGGAATCCAGAGAAGGTTCAAAGAAAGCTGAATCTGGAGATAAAGAAAAGGATTCTCAGAAGAAAGGTCCATCTACAGGGACCTCTGGTCAAGCAAAGAGGTTTGTTTTTCTATGTCAGTTCATTAAGATACTGATTACCAGCGTTCACTAAGAGCACTCTACATTAAGGGGTAGCCTCAAGAATATATTTAGCACCTTGCCTTTGTGTATAATGTTTTTTTTGAGCCTCCATAAGTTCCTTTTATTTTTTTGTTTGATTTTTGATTTTTTTTTTAAACCAAGTTTTTCCCAGTTTGTTCTACCACCAGCAGTTTTATTTTTATTTTTCCAAATTGACAAGTTTCTAAAAGCTCCTTGTGGTGATGGTAAGGAACAACTGCCCGAACACTATATGAAGCAAAGTCCAATCCTTGAATTTGGGAGAAGATTTTTCCATATTTCCACACTGAATATATTTGTCAGAAAATCTGTATCTTCGGGCTTCCTGGGGAGAATGAGATCAAGAAGCTTTGAGGGAAACCTTTTGATCCTCTTAAGTCTCAATTTGAACTATTGCAAGGTGTTTTATGTGTTTTACAGTTTTCTGTAGGAATTCCTGATCTCCTTTTCATTTTATTTTCTTAATCATTTGCATCTTGCAGCTCTTCCAAGGATGCAAAGGACAACAAATCTACATCTAAAGATGATAAAGGTATGTTTTTATACCTAATTTTTACTTACACACACACACACACACACACACACACACACACACACACACACACACACACACACACACACACACACACACACACACACACACGTTACATTACGGTATATTGAATACATCATATGCACTTTTAACTTATTGCAGTTAAATTCTCAACTGGGGAAACTACCTCCTGCTCTACACCAGTAAATCCTCCTGTAATCCTAAAGCCCGCTTTACACGCTGCAATGTATCTTACAATGTGTCGGCGGGGTCACGTCGTAAGTGACGCACATCCGGCATTGTAAGTACATTGCAGTGTGTGACAGGTACGTGTGATTGCAATTGAACGTTAAAACGTTCATCGCATACACATCGTACCGGTCTCTAGAATTGCACGTCAGATTGTTCATCAACCCGGGGTAGCACACATCGCAGTGTGTGACACCCCGGGAACGATTAACAGATCTTACCGGCATCCTGCGGCTCCTGGCTCACAATGCGGAAGGAAGGAGGTGGGCGGGATGTTTACGTCCCGCTCAGCTCCGCCCCTACGCTTCTATTGGCCGGCTGCCGTGTGACGTCGCTGTGACGCAGAACGTCCCTCCCACTCCAGGAAGTGGACGTTCGCCGCCCACAGCGAGGTCGTATGGTCGGGTAAGTACGTGTGACGGGGGTTACTCTTATGTGCGGCACGTTCAACAAATTGAACGTGCCGCACATACGATGGGGGCGTTGCAAATCGCATACAAGATCGTATGCGAAATTGCAGCGTGTAAAGCGGGCTTTAGACTTCCTCTGCCTAAGGGTTCTCTCACACTGGGGTGTAAAATGAACAAGTGCAATATGAGGGAATGACAATTGCGTTGCACTCGGAACAGTTTGTCAATAAGACCGGCGTCACACTTGCGATTGACTCGCACGAGAAATCTCTCATTACACTCGGACCAATGTTAATCAATGAGGCAGCGTCTATCTGCTTTTTTTTTTTCTTAGTTTAAATCGGACTTAAAAAAAAATCGCAACATGCTGCAATTTCTAGAGTTTCTCGTGCGAGACTCTCCAATGCAAGTCTGAGTGCGAGAAAAAACTGATATCACACGGACAGCACACCATCCTAGTGACCGATTTTCTAAACAGAATTGTTTCATGTAGCAGAGAACACTGTAAATGCTCCTGTACATGACTGTAATGACTAATTTTATTATTATTATTATTATTATTATTATTATTATTTATTTATAGAGCACCATTAATTCCATGGTGCTGTACATGAGAAGGGGGTTACATACAAAATACGTATACAAGTTACAGTAGACAGACTAGTACAGAGGGAAGAGGGCCCTACCCTTGCGGGCTTACATTCTATAGGATTATGGGGAGGAGACAATAGGTGGGGTGTAGGTCAGGCGGCAGCTCCGCACGGTGGTCGGGCGGCAGCTCCGCACGGTGGTCGGGCGGCAGCTCCGCACGGTGGTCGGGCGGCAGCTCCGCACGGTGGTCGGGCGGCAGCTCCGCACGGTGGTCGGGCGGCAGCTCCGCACGGTGGTCGGGCGGCAGCTGCGCACGGTGGTCGGGCGGCAGCTCCGCACGGTGGTCGGGCGGCAGCTCCGCACGGTGGTCGGGCGGCAGCTCCGCACGGTGGTCGGGCGGCAGCTCCGCACGGTGGTCGGGCGGCAGCTGCGCACGGTGGTCGGGCGGCAGCTCCGCACGGTGGTCGGGCGGCAGCTCCGCACGGTGGTCGGGCGGCAGCTCCGCACGGTGGTCGGGCGGCAGCTCCGCACGGTGGTCGGGCGGCAGCTGCGCACGGTGGTCGGGCGGCAGCGAGTTCATTGTAGATTGTAGGCATTTCTGAACAGGTGCGTTTTCAGGTTCCGTTTGAAGTTTGCAAGGGTAGGGGATAGTCTGACGTGTTGAGGCAGCGAGTTCCAGGAGACTGGGGATGCTCGGGAGAAGTCTTGGAGTCGGTTGTGTGAGGAGCGAATGAGAGAGGAGGAGAGGAGGAGATCTTGGGAGGACCGGAGGTGACGTGTTGGAGTGTAGTGGGAGAGTAGTTCGGAGATGTACGGAGGGGAAAGATTATGCACAGCTTTGTAGGTCAGTGTTAGAAGTTTGAATTGGATACGGTGGAAGATTGGAAGCCAGTGGAGGGACATGCAGAGAGGAGAAGCGGGGTGGTATTGAGGAGAGAGGTGGATAAGTCGGGCAGCAGAGTTAAGGATGGACTGGAGAGGGGCAAGCGTGTTGTCAGGGAGGCCACAGAGGAGGATGTTACAGTAGTCGAGGCGGGAGATTATGAGGGCATGCACTAGCATTTTAGTAGATTGCAAATTGAGGAAAGGGCGGATTCTGGAAATATTTTTGAGTTGAAGACGGCAGGAGGTGGTGAGGGATTGGATGTGTGGTATGAAGGATAAGGCAGAGTCAAAGGTCACTCCGAGGCAGCGAACTTTGGGTACTGGCGAGAGCGTGGTGTTATTTATTGTAATAGATCAGGTGGAGAGTGTAGGTGAGACGGAGGAAAGATGATTAGTTCAGTTTTGGCCACATTGAGCTTTAGGAAGCGAGAGGAGAAGAAGGAGGATATAGCAGATAGACATTTCGGGATTTTGGACAGCAGAGATGTGGCATCTGGGCCAGAGAGGTAGATCTGGGTGTCGTCGGCATATAGGTGGTATTGGAAGCCATGGGACTTTGAGTTGTCCCAGGCCAAATGTGTAGATAGAGAAAAGTAGGGGTCCTAGGACAGAGCCTTGAGGGACGCCAACAGAGAGATGGTGGGATGAAGAGGTTGTGTGGGAGTGGGAGACACTAAAAGTGCGATTTGAGAGGTATGAAGAGATCCAAGAGAGGGCAAGATCTCTGACACCAAGAGAAGAGAGGGTCTGTAATAGGAGGGAGTGGTCAACGGTATCGAAGGCTGAGGACAGGTCTAGGAGTAGGAGTATAGAGAAGTGCTTGTTCGCTTTGGCAGTAAGCAAGTCATTTGTGATTTTAGTCAGGGCAGTTTCGGTGGAGTGATGTGGACGGAAGCCGGACTGTAGGTTGTCAAAGAGAGCGTTAGAGGAGAGGTGGGAGGAAAGTTCAGCATGGACATGCTGTTCCAGGAGTTTTGAGGCAAGTGGGAGTAGTGATATGGGGCGGTAGCTGGTAGTAGAGGTTGGATCGAGGGAAGGTTTCTTTAGGATAGGTGTGACTGTTGCATGTTTAAAGGCAGAGGGGAAGGTTCCAGTCGTTAAAGATAGGTTGAAGAGATGGGTTAAGGCTGGAATAAGGATGGTGGTGAGGTTGGGAAGGAGGTGGGATGGCATGGGGTCAAGTGCGCAGGTGGTGAGGTGCGCTTTTGAGAGCAGACGTGCAAGCTCTCCTTCGGTGATGGTGGGGAGGAAGTTTATGGGGGAGGGGCAGTGGTCAGCTACATGAAGGGGTTGTGGTGGCTGAGCAGAGAAGACTTGCCTTATTAGGTCGATTTTTTTCTTGGAAATAGGTGGCAAAGTCTTCTGCAGAAATGAGGGAGGTTGGAGGGGGCAGTGGTGGGCGAAGGAGGGAGTTGAAAGTGTTGAATAACTGTTTGGGGTTGTGTGTTAGACAGGATATGAGGTTTCTGAAGTAATCGTGTTTAGCGGAGGTGAGGACTGAACGAAATGTGTGAATTGCATTTTTGAATGTGGTGAAGTCTTCCTGGGAGTGCTTCCTGGGAGTAATAGCTGCTGAGAAAAAAAAAACGGATCACATACGGATTGCTCACGGACTACATGAGAAAAATCAGACTCTCATTGCAATTGCATTGCACACGAAACACTTGGACATATCTCATCCTACTCTCAGGCATGAGAATCGGAACGATTTTTCAAACGCAAGTGTGACGCCGGCCTAAGGCAGATCTGGGAGTTTTTCCTCACCTCAAATCAGACGTGGGAAAAAATAATTGCAGCTTCAGTGATTTCACTAGTTTAACAGACAAGTCTCTTTTAATGGGTGGTGGAAAAAAATGATGAAACATTCAAGTCTGTTGGTTTTTTTTTTTTTTTTTTTCTCTCAAATGTACAGTTACCATTCTGTAGCATAGAACACTGTAATGATCCTATAAATTCCTATAAATGACTAGAATAATAGTAACTGAGGGAAAAAATGCGGCATACGAGTACTAGTTGAGACAAAAAAATTGCACTCATGACACATGGAATGCCATATGCATTTCACTCACTCCACTTTTTTAGCTGAGAATTGACCAATTTTTTATTTGTTTCTTTTTTTTTTTTTTTTACTTTTTTTTTTAATATTACCTGTGTGGGAGTACCCAAATAATAATCCTGTGATGTTAGCACACTCGCAACTTCAGTTGCTCATATAATTTCTTAGACCGTGGGATAAAGAATGATCGTTCACGGACTTTGGTTTTCATAATACCCAGTTCTAATCATGCCTTTGGTTCGATCTCCGTTTAAGGGAGGATTAGCACATCAGTGCACTGCAGGCACAGAGTACAGACTGCGATGCAGAGACTGTTCAGTGTATTATTTATGCGATGGAGTTGCATGTTCAAGTCGCCTTATGGGACTAGTAATGTCATACTCGAAAGTGTTGGAACGCTTGGGCTTTGTGCTCATGGGAGCTCGCACCTGCGGATATATCCGCAGGTTTCCCGCAGCAGCTCCCCAGAATCCGCAGCTATACATAGCTGCGGAATTCCAGCGAAATGGCTGCGGTAAACCTGCGGACATTCATGCGACTTACCTGCGGACGTTCCGGCCTCTATCTCCATAGTGGAAAGGCGGGATTTCCACAGGTAATTCTGCAGGAATAATTGACATGCAGTTATGTGCGGCTTCGGTACATTTGCAGCATATTCCGCAGTCGCACATACCGTAGCATGGACACACACTCCCCATGTCCAATAGAATATCACGGGGATTGTCTGTACTTGCTAAAACCTGCTATCCAGCTAAATCTGCAGGTTTTCCGCGGCAAATTCCACGGGTACATAGTTCTGTGGTCACATAGCCTTAAGTTCCAGAAAATGAGATTTCTCCTAGAAAATTACTGCAATTAGATATGTTTTTGTTATAAACCTGTTTAATTCCTTAGTCTGTCTGTATTGGAAAAACACAAAAGAAACCGAGGAAAAAACAAGGAAAATTGGACATAATTTCACACAACCCCAAAAATGGACCAGACAAAATTTAAACAGAACCTCTCAGGTGCAATATGCACCCAGAACCATGAGCAGTTCTGGGTGTATATTGCTAAAACTTGCCTAACCATCCCTGTATATACACTAGCATAGATAAAAGATATTAAGAAAGAATATCCCTTTATCGTATGCTAATGAGCGCAGGGACTAGTCCCAAGGGCGAGTTATCACACGACTAGTCCGTCCTCTTGGCATGTTAGCACGTCCACAGGGGCGTAATAACATGCGATTCAATTCTGCATCGCCAGCAGTGATGCAAGTACCAGTGTTTGCTGTGACTGCGCTTCTGAATGCCGGTCACCGCCGATCATGCATAGTATGAAGCCGGGTGTACTTGTCCCGACTTCAGAGGTCTACTGCCCATGTCTGCAAGTGCCTGGTATTCAGAAGAGCGTTGACAGGGAACACAGATACGCGCAGCCCCGCTGGTGATGCCGCTTTGAGTAGCATGTTAGTACGCCCACAAGGGCATGCTAACATGCGAAGAGGGCGGACTGGTCAGGGGCTAGAACACCCTTGGGACTAGTCCCTACTCTCATTAACATAAGATAAGAGCTTTAGAAATACTTTTCCTATACAGGGACAGTTGGACAGGGATTAGTAATCTGCACCCAGAACTGCTCATGGTTCTGGGTACATATTGCACCTGACAGGTTCCTTTTTAACACTTTTTTTTTTTTTTTTTTACAATATTGTGGGTAAACAATTGTTTGCTCATTCATACTCAAGGATTCAGTTTCATACATAAGGATTTTGGGGGTATGTTAAAAGCGGAAGAAAAGTGAAGGAGACCATAGTCCTGCAGAATCAAAAAGGTGGAACAGCAGGTGGAGATACTAAATTCCTATTTTGTATCTGTCTTATTCCAAAAAACTAATGCAAGCATCAACAATAATCATGATAGAAGTGATGGTCAGGAGGAGTCCAATTTGACAATAAGCAAAGAATTGATATTAGAACACTTAGCCTATTTAAAGGAAACGAAGTCCCCAGGGCCAGACGGTTTACACCCTAGAGTCCTGAAAGAAAGAGCTGAGGAAATAATAGTACCGCTTGCAATAATCTTCAATAAGTCATGGGAAACAGAAGTCCCTCTAGATAGGAACCACATTTGCCCCTTTTACAATCTACAAAAAGGGGGAAAAGGAGGATCCGGGGAATTACTGGCCAGTAAGCCTGACCTCTTTTGCAGGAAAAATCTTCAAGCAAAATGTCAAATAACATTTATTTAGGTATTTAAATCAACCAAAGCCAGCATGGCTTTGACCAATAAATCTTGTCAGACTAACCTGATTTCCTTCTACAACAGTCACTTGAATGGTTGTACCAGGGGAATGCTGTGGATATAGTATACCTTCACTTCAGTAAGGCAAGTATCACATGACATCCTCATTGAAAAAATGGTCCAGTATGGAATTCACAAAAAAAAATTCAGTTACATGGACTCACAACTGGCTTAATGATCGGGTGCAACGAGTAATACTAAATGGATACACATCAACCTGGAGGAAAGTCAAAAGCTGGGTGCTGCAAGACTCTGTCCTGGGGCCAGTGCTGTTTAATATCTTTATAAATGATCTGGATAACGGAATTATTGGGAAACTCATAAAATTTACAGATGATACTAAGGAGGAGTAGCCAACACTAGAGAGGAAAGGGCGTATTCAAAAGGATCTAGACACTCAAACAATGGGCTCAGGAGAACAGAATGGTTTTTAACAGGGACAAATGCAAAGTCCTACATCTGGGTAAAAAAAAAAGTAAAAAGCATATATAGTATGGGAGGAATAGAAATAGGTGATAGCACCGGGGAAAAGGACTTGGGCATAATAATGGATGCCAGATTCAACATGAGCCAACAATAAGGAGCTGCAGCTAAAAAGGCCAACAAAATTCTGGGATGTATCAAGACAAGCATTGAATCTAGATCGAGAGCTAATTATCCCCCTATACTCTGCCCTGGTCAGTCCCCACCTGGAAAACAGTTCTGGGCGCCCCAATTCAAGAAAGACCGATATATTGGAGCAAGTCCAGAGAAGAGCACCCAAGATGGTAGAAGATCTGCAAACCATGTAATATGAAGAACGGCTAAAAGTACTAGGGATGTTTTAGTTTTAAAAAGGGAAGGCTGAGGGGAAACTTAAGAGCGGTCTACCAATATCTGTAAGTTGGTCACAGTGCAGAGGGAACTACCCTATCCTCATTAGCACAAGGAAGTACAAGCAGCAATGGGATGAAACTTCAAGGAAGGAGATTCAGATTAGACTTTAGGAAAAACTTTCTGACAGTGAGGGCAGTCAGGGAGTGGAACAGGCTACCATGGAAGGTGTGAGCTCTCGATCAATGGAAATCTTCAAGCGGAAGCTGGATAAATATATAGCTTGGATGATTTAGGAAAGCCTGCACTCGCAGGGGGTTGGATCCGATGGCCCTTGAGGTCCCTTCCAAGTCTACCATTCTAGGATTCTATGATACTCGCCTGTACGGACAATATGAAAATCACACCTGAAACCAGATAAAAAGGTGAGAAGTTTAATCTATGCATTGTACGTCTTTGTGCCACATCAAGCATGGAGAACAGAGAAGAGACCTGTCTAAGGCCTTGAGAATCAAAATTGTCGAAAAATATTAATTTCAAGATTATAAGTCCATATCCAGAGATCTTTGTTTTTTTGTCCACCGTGCGCAACATAATCAAGCTAATCTCCCTAGACGTGGACGGCAGAAAAAAAAAATTACTGAAAACTTTCAACGCAGGATAGCCTGGATGGTGGATAAGCAGCCCTAATCAGGTTCCAAAGAAATTCAAGATGTCATGCAGGTTCATGGTGCATCAGTGTCTGTGCGAACTAACTGTTAATATTTGAATGAAATACTATGGCAGAAGACACAAGAGGGCCCCACTGCTAACAGATGACAAAAACAACTTGGCGCTCAAATCTGGATGCAAAGGTAGATTTCTTTTTCGCTCCATTGGGAGACCCAGACAATTGGGTGTATAGCTTCTGCCTCCGGAGGCCACACAAAGTATTACACTTAAAAGTGTAAAGCCCCTCCCCTTCTGCCTATACACCCCCCGTGCATCACGGGCTCCTCAGTTTTTATGCTTTGTGCGAAGGAGGCTGACATCCACGCATAGCTCCACATCTTAGTCAGCAGCAGCTGCTGACTATGTCGGATGGAAGAAAAGAGGGCCCATAACAGGGCCCCCAGCATGCTCCCTTCTCACCCCACTCTTTGTCGGCGGTGTTGTTAAGGTTGAGGTACCCATTGCGGGTACAGAGGCTGGAGCCCACATGCTGTTTTCCTTCCCCATCCCTTAATGGGCTCTGGGTGAAGTGGGATCCTAATCGGTCTCCAGGCACATGAGACCGTGCTCCCTCCGCAGCCCCTGGGGAATCTGCTGACAGGAGCCGAGTATCGACAGGGACAAGGCCCTGCTACTGTGAGGTACTCTGTGTCCCCGTGGGGACCGCGCATAGAGCGCTGATGCCACACACACTGCAGCTCTGCTGGGTGTGTTAGTGCGCCGGGGACTAGCGCGCCGGCCGCGCTGTGAGGTACTCTGTGTCCCCGTGGGAACCGCGCATGGAGCGCTGGTGGCCATATACACTTCAGCACTGCTGGGTGTGTTTGTGCGCCGGGGACTACCGCGCCGACCGCGCTTATATGCCGGCCGCGCTTATTACTTTAGTCCCCGGCTTTTGCGGCCTAGTATCGCATATTCCCGCCCCCAGGCCTGCCAGTCAGGGGAAGGGCGGGACGCTGCACAGGACGTTAGTGCTGAGGGTTGGAGCATACTTTGTATCCTCCTCCCCCCTCATACAGCACACTGGGGCTCCAGATTCCCGCACTTTCTAGGGCACGCCCACGGCCCCCTCCTCTCCACAGAACGCCGGCAGCCATTCCTGTCAGCACTTCTAACGCTGGAGAGGAGAGACAACAGGCTCTGGGAGGCCCAGGCAGGGATTCTGGTGATCACACAACCGCTTTGAGCGGTCGGTAAGCAGCACCTGAGGTGCTGGCCCCACTGAGTGCAGAAGTGTACATATATATATATATATATATGCTTATATGCTATACATTTACACTGTACTGTCGCACTGTTGATTTTTGGCTATATACCCTCCTGGATTGTACTCAGAGGAGACAACAGCATGTCGTCTGCAAATAGCAAGGCTTACTTTGCAACCTGTACCTCATGTGCGGCCATACTACCGGCAGGTTCCACGGACCCTCATTGTGTGCAATGCTCGGCCCCTGTGGCACTTACTCAGCCGGAGCCTCTGCTACTGGTGGCCCAGGTGAAACCACCTGCTACCACTGTCCAGGTGACAGGGACGGAGTTTGCAGTATTTGCTGACAAACTGTCTGAGACTATGGATAAATGGTCTGCTAGGATACTAGAAGCCTTACAGTCCAGACCGGTGACTCAGGTCCCGGGCACTGTTCAATCATTGACCCCAGGCCCCCCTCAATTGGAGCTGCAAAGTGCTCCTGGGGTGACCCATGGGTCCCAGGGTGAGGTCTCTGACATGGACCGCAGTCCCAGGCCGCCTAAACGGTCTCGCTGGGAAATTCCCTCGACTTCATCACACTGCTCAGGGTCTCAGCAGGAGGACTCTCCGGATGATGAAGCGGAGGTAGCAGATCAGGATTCTGATCCTGAGACCGCGCTCAACCTGGATACACCTGATGGTGACGCCATAGTGAATGACCTTATAGCAACCATCAATCAGGTGTTGGATATTTCTCCACCAGCTCCTACAATTGAGGAGTCAGCTTCTCAGCAGGAGAAATTCCGTTTCAGGTCTCCCAAGCGTACATTGAGTATGTTTCTGGATCACTCTGACTTCAGAGAGGCAGTCCAGAAACACCGAGCTTGTCCAGATGAGCGTTTTTCCAAGCGCCTTAAGGATACACGTTATCCCTTCCCCCCTGACGTTGTCAAGGGCTGGGCTCAGTGTCCTAAGGTGGATCCTCCTGTCTCCAGACTGGCGGCTAGATCCATAGTTGCAGTGGAAGATGGGGCTTCACTCAAAGATGCCACTGACAGACAGATGGAACTATGGTTGAAATCCATCTATGAAGCTATCGGCGCGTCTTTTGCTCCAGCATTCGCAGCCGTATGGGCACTCCAAGCTATCTCAGCTTGTCATGCGCAGATTAATGCAGTCACACGTTCATCTGCCCCGCAAGTGGTGTCCTTAACCTCTCAGGCGTCAGCGTTTGCGTCCTACGCCATTAACGCTGTCCTGGACTCTACGAGCCGTACGGCGGTAGCATCCGCCAATTCGGTGGCAGTCCGCAGGGCCATGTGGCTACGTGAATGGAAGGCAGACTCTGCTTCCAAAAAGTTCCTGACCGGGTTGCCATTTTCTGGCGACCGCCTGTTTGGTGAGCGATTGGATGAAATCATTAAACAATCCAAGGGAAAGGATTCATCCTTACCCCAGTCCAAACCAAACAGACCTCAACCACGGAAGGTACAATCCAGGTTTCGGTCCTTTCGGCCCGCGGGCAGGTCTCAGTTCGCCTCGTCCAAAAGGCCTCAAAAGGATCAGAGGAACTCCGATTCATGGCGGTCCAAGTCACGTCCTAAAAAGACCGCCGGAGGAACCGCTCCCAAGGCGGCCTCCTCATGACTTTCGGCCTCCTCACTCTGCATCCCCGGTCGGTGGCAGGCTTTCCCGCTTTTGCGACGCCTGGCTGCCACAGGTAAAAGACCGATGGGTGAGAGACATTCTATCCCACGGTTACAGGATAGAGCTCAGCTCTCGTCCTCCGACTCGTTTTTTCAGAACATCCCCGCCCCCCCGAGAGAGCCGATGCTCTTCTTCAGGCGGTGTGCACTCTGAAGGCGGAAGGGGTGGTGATCCCTGTGCCTCTTCAGCAACAGGGTCACGGTTTTTACTCCATCGCCTCAATGTCCCAAGGAGATTTCCTAGCATCAATCGACATCAAAGATGCTTATCTCCACGTACCAATTGCACCAGAGCATCAGCGCTTCCTGCGTTTCGCCATAGGAGACGAACATCTTCAGTTCGTGGCACTACCTTTCGGCCTGGCGACAGCCCCACGGGTCTTCACCAAGGTCATGGCAGCAGTGGTAGCAGTCCTACACTCTCAGGGACACTCGGTGATCCCTTACTTAGACGATCTGCTTGTCAAGGCACCCACTCAAGTGGCATGCCAACACAGCCTGAACATTGCTCTGGAGACTCTCCAGAGGTTCGGGTGGATCATCAATTTTCCAAAGTCAAATCTGACACCGGCCCAATCTCTGACATATCTTGGCATGGAGTTTCATACTCTTCCAGCGATAGTGAAGCTTCCGCTGGACAAACAGCGTTCACTACAGACAGGGGTGCGATCTCTCCTTCAAGGCCAGTCACACCCACTGAGGCGCCTCATGCACTTCCTAGGGAAGATGGTAGCAGCAATGGAGGCAGTTCCTTTTGCGCAGTTTCATCTGCGTCCTCTTCAATGGGACATTCTCCGAAAATGGGACAGGAAGTCTACGTCCCTCGACAGGAACGTCTCCCTTTCACGGGCAGCCAAGGCTTCCCTTCAGTGGTGGCTTCTCCCCACTTCTCTGTCGGGGGGGAAATCCTTCCTTCCCCCCATCATGGGCTGTGGTCACGACGGACGCGAGCCTGTCAGGGTGGGGAGCGGTTTTTCTCCACCACAGGGCTCAGGGAACCTGAACTCCGACAGAGTCCTCCCTTCAGATCAATGTTCTGGAGATAAGGGCAGTGTATCTTGCCCTAAAGGCGTTCCAGCCGTGGCTGGAAGGCCAGCAAATCCGAATTCAGTCGGACAACTCCACAGCGGTGGCATACATCAACCACCAAGGGGGAACACGCAGTCGGCAAGCCTTCCAGGAAGTCTGGCGGATTCTTATGTGGGTGGAAGCCACGGCCTCCACCATATCCGCAGTTCACATCCCGGGCGTAGAAAACTGGGAAGCAGACTCTCAGTCGCCAGGGCATGGACGCAGGGGAATGGTCCCTTCACCCGGACGTGTTTCAGGAGATCTGTTGCCGCTGGGGGATGCCGGACGTCGACCTAATGGCGTCACGGCACAACAACAAGGTCCCAACATTCATGGCACGGTCTCAAGATCACAGAGCTCTGGCGGCAGACGCCTTAGTTCAGGATTAGTCGCAGTTTCAGCTCCCTTATGTGTTTCCTCCTCTGGCACTGTTGCCCAGAGTGTTACGCAAGATCAGGTCCGACTGTCGCCGCGCCATCCTCGTCGCTCCAGACTGGCCAAGGAGGTCGTGGTACCCAGATCTGTGGCATCTCACGGTGGGTCAACCGTGGCCACTACCAGACCGACCAGACTTGCTGTCTCAAGGGACGTTTTTCCATCTGAATTCTGCGGCCCTCAACCTGACTGTGTGGCCATTGAGTCCTGGATCCTAGCGTCTTCAGGGTTATCGCAAGAGGTCATTGCCACTATGAGACAGGCTAGGAAACAAACGTCCGCCAAGATCTACCACAGGACGTGGAGGATATTCCTATCTTGGTGCTCTGATCAGGGTTTTTCTCCCTGGCCATTTGCCTTGCCCACTTTTCTTTCCTTCCTTCAATCAGGATTGGAAAAAGGGTTGTCGCTCGGCTCTCTTAAGGGACAAGTCTCAGCGCTCTCTGTGTTTTTTCAGAAACGCCTGGCCAGACTTCCACAGGTACGCACGTTCCTGCAGGGGGTTTGTCACATAGTCCCTCCTTACAAGCGGCCGTTAGAACCCTGGGATCTGAACAGGGTACTGATGGCTCTTCAGAAACCACCTTTCGAGCCAATGAAGGATATTTCTCTTTCACGCCTTTCACAGAAAGTGGTTTTCATAGTAGCAGTCACATCACTTCGGAGAGTGTCTGAGCTAGCAGCGCTGTCATGCAAAGCCCCTTTCCTGGTGTTTCACCAGGACAAGGTGGTTCTGCGTCCGGTTCCGGAATTTCTACCTAAGGTGGTATCCCCCTTTCATCTCAATCAGGATATCTCCTTACCCTCTTTTTGTCCTCATCCAGTTCACCAGTGTGAAAAGGATCTGCACTTGTTAGATCTGGTGAGAGCACTCAGACTCTACATTTCTCGTACGGCGCCCCTGCACCGTTCGGATGCACTCTTTGTCCTTGTCGCTGGCCAGCGTAAAGGGTCACAGGCTTCGAAATCAACCCTGGCTCGGTGGATCAAGGAACCAATTCTCGAAGCTTATCGATCTTCTGGGCTTCCGGTTCCCTCTGGGCTGAAAGCCCATTCTACCAGAGCCGTGGGTGCGTCCTGGGCTTTGCGGCACCAGGCTACGGCTCAGCAGGTGTGTCAGGCAGCTACCTGGTCGAGCCTGCACACTTTCACGAAACACTATCAGGTGCATACCTATGCTTCGGCGGATGCCAGCCTGGGTAGGCAAGTCCTTCAGGCGGCGGTTGCCCACCTGTAGGAAAGGGCCGTGGTACGGCTCTATTACGAGGTATTATTTTACCCACCCAGGGACTGCTTTTGGACGTCCCAATTGTCTGGGTCTCCCAATGGAGCGAAAAAGAAGGGAATTTTGTTTACTTACCGTAAATTCCTTTTCTTCTAGCTCCAATTGGGAGACCCAGCACCCGCCCCTGTTCCCTTCGGGCTGTTGTTCTTTGTCTACACATGTTGTTCATGTTGAATGGTTTCAGTTCTCCGAAATTCCTTCAGATTGAATTTACTTTAAACCAATTTATAACTTTTACTCCTTCTTGCTTTTGCACCAAAACTGAGGAGCCCGTGATGCACGGGGGGTGTATAGGCAGAAGGGGAGGGGCTTTACACTTTTAAGTGTAATACTTTGTGTGGCCTCCGGAGGCAGAAGCTATACACCCAATTGTCTGGGTCTCCCAATTGGAGCTAGAAGAAAAGGAATTTACGGTAAGTAAACAAAATTCCCTTCTTTTATTCCCAGACACTGAATAGCACTGAAATGTTTCACTTGCTCACTAAGCAGTGGACACCGCAAGGTTAAGATAAGCGCCAGCCTCTCCCAGGATACCTCACCGAATTTCCACTGCACACTGAGGAAGGTCCCTTACCGACCGAAAAGTTTGTGCTATTCAATGTCTGGGAATAAAATTTAACCTGCTTTGCATAAAGATTTGAGTGCCAAGTTGTTTGTCATTGCTTATGGGATTCTATCCTACTTGTGCACCAGCTACAGAAGTACTGTGTATTAAATTTCTCCACTGCTAACAGAAATAAAAAAGCTAGAGTGCAGTTTTTATCAAAATGTTCTTGCGTAAACCAAAAATCCTTCGGGAAAGCGTCTTGTGGACAGATGAGACAAAGGTTGAACTTTTGGGAAAATAGAATGAGGCGTATAAAAAAAACAAAACACTACCTTCAGTCAAAAATGGTGGCGGTTCAAAGATGTTTGGGGTTGTTTTGCTGCCACTGGGTGTCTAAACGGTGTGCAAGGCATCATGAAATCTGAAGATTACCAAAGGATTTTGGGTGGCAATGTAGCGCCCAGTGTCAAAGCTGGGTTTGCGTCATGGGTCTTCCACCAGGACAATGACCCAGAATATACTTTAAGAAGCACCCAAAAATGGATGGAAACTGAGCGCGGGAGGGATCTGAGGCGGCAGCAATGAGTCCTGATCTAAATCCCATTGAACACATGTGGAGATAACAACATAAGTCTGGAAACAACCAACTCAACATGACCATATCATTTATCCCACTCTTGGAGCACTGCACAAAACCATGAGAGCATTTCAGTTTTGTTCATACGGCCTCACATGAAATGATCAGAGGTCTGATGTATTCTAAAATCCAAATAAAAACTATAGCTCATCACTAAGGATGTGCGAACGCTAACTGTAATGTAGGATTCGTATTGGATGCCTATTGGCAGAGGCTTGAACTCTTCTCGTAAGTCTGTAGTCTAGTTCGGATGCTGAATAAAGTTTTTTGAAAGGCTGCTGCCGCTAATCAAGCAAGCTTTCAGCATGGGGAAGGTGCCTGGATCCTGCTGAAAACAAAATAAATGAAGAAAATGACGTTCCATCCCCTCTATTTATGATAACCAGCGAAGGTACAGCAGACAGCTGCGGGCTGCTATTATCAGGCTCTTAAGGTCATGGTTATTTGGCCCTTCCCAGCCTAGAAATAACAGTCCGCTGCCACCCTAGAAGTGGCTCATTAATTAGATGCGTCAATTCTGGAGCTTTGCTGCTCTCTTCCCAATTTACACTGGTGTACTGGCAATCGAGGTAATATTTTTGTTGTCAGATGTGCATTGACTTCTGGCATCACACACACACACACACACACACACACACACACACACACACACACACACCCCTACCTTCACAAATTTATTAAGTTAAAATAAAATCCTCAACGTTCTGACTTAATCCAATCATGTAATGTCCAACGACGTCCATTTAATCCTATGGAGTCTCGTTTTCAGAACAAGGCTCCATAGGTCACTCTTCATCAGCAGCAGGCACGGAAGTTCTCAAGAGCAGTAACAGGTGGTCCTGGAAAGTATCAAGGGGCTGAATACAAATGCACGTCACAATTTTCAGACTTATATTTTTAGAATATGAAAAACCATTTGTTTCCCTTACACTTCATAAATACTTGCTTTCTTTTGATGTAAAATACCAATAAAAATGCATTTAACGTGGAAACATTCACTGGTTAACTTATACAGTGCCTTGAAAAAGTATTCATAAAGGGCTTTTTCAATCTCCAAGATCCTATCCCAATATGTCGTATGTATTAAATATTGGCAAATACTTCCAATTAGAAATGTATTATAGTTCTGATTCACTGTTGCTTACCTCATGTTCAGGGCTTGGCAGGACCTTAGGTATACCAGGTTATGACCACTAGCATCTAACTGTGTGTGGTCGTAACCATGGCTAGCTAAGGTCCTGCAATGCCCTGAACATGAGGTAATAAACAGTGAAATCAGTACTATACTAAATTTCTAATTGAAGGTATTTGCTAATATTTTATACCTACTACATATTGGGATAGGCTTTTGTAGATGGGAAAACCCATTTAAAGCTCACTTATTGCAGCTATCCCTACTATAAAGCTGTATCTTTAGGCTATGTGCCCACGCTGCGGAAAATGCGCAGATTTTGCCGCAGATTTTTCGCGAAATCTGCAGCACAGCTACTCCCCAGCCATTTCTATGGCATTTGGGAAATGCTGTGCCCACGCTGCGGATTTTTCCGCAGCGGAAATCGTGCGGATTTTCGTGCGGAAAAATCTGCAGCATGTCAATTATTGTTGCGGATTTCTCCGCATGGTCCCATATACTTACCTGCCTTGATAGAGACCCGAGTCACTTCTCCGTCCGGTGTACAGCAGCGCGGTGGATCCAGCCAGGTACAGGAAGGAAGAGGTGGGCGGGGCCTGCACGAGCTCCAGTCATGTGACAGCCGGAGCTAGTTCAGGCCCGCCCACCTCCAGGACAGTGAACCAGACGCTGCCTGACAGTGACCCGGCCGCCGGAAAAGGTGCTGCATGATGGAGGTAAGTATGAACTCCCCGATCACTGCAGCACTTGTTCTGCATTGAGGATGCAGTGCCGAAGCCATGGTACTGTATCCTCAATGCAGAAAGCCCGCACCATATCCGCACGACATTCCGCAGCATGGAAACAGACAAAAGTTGTGGTGCTATTTCCTGGGAGCACCTGCGGAATGTCTTGCGGATATATCCGCAGGACACTGTCCCCGTGGGCACATAGCCTTATGCCACAGAGTTGCTGCGGTTTTTGTTGTTCAGCTGCTTCCTTATTGTAAAAGAAAATTGTGATAAAGTCCAAATGTATCAAATCTGCAGCTTGTCCAGCAATGGCAATCTTATAGCTCAGATGAAAAAGTATGTGTCTCAGGCTTCGCTCACACGAGTGTATGGATCAGACGAGTGCAATGCGAAAAAATCAGATGCAAACCTAATGAGGGGGACTATTGAAACCTCAATTATCTACAATATTGTACACCGACAGAATCCTATATCAGTTATTAGTAAACGTATAAACATATCCAATAAAGAGGTTTTCGTACAAATTACTAATACAAGCAAGGAAATTCCTAGCACAGCTAACATCCTCCATCTTTCATGTGTGCACCACCAAAACCGTGTCAGAGATGGACTAGTTAATAGTAGCTAAAAGCTTACCAGAGTGCTAGTGCACGCTCTACACGGTATGGAACTGGGGAATGGCGCCATTCCCCAGTTACTTGCTTGTATTAGTAATTTGTACGAATAATTCTATTGGATATGTTTATACGTTTACTAATAACGAATATGATTCTGTCGGAGTACAATATTGTAGATATTTTAAGTCGCCCTCTGTTTGGTTTGCATCTGGGGCTCTGCACCCATTTTTATATGTACCTCATTCCCACTCACCTGTTTTTACCATCAATAAAGAATCTGACGATCTATCTGGTGTCCTTATACTTTACACATTTGATCTTTTGATTAATATTGATGCTAACTAATAAGATGAATGTGTGGTTGAAAAATTCTTGCCATTTCTTTGAAGCCCGCAACGCCATTGTTTTTTACATGGTCACTTTGGGATTGATCCTGCCTTGCAATGCCCATTGCTTTGCTGGGATGGCTCCTACATCGAAGGGACACACGCTGCACCACCCGCTCCTGTCATCACTGTGTAGCAGTGACCATGACTCCTTTTTGACCCCGCGCCTCCACCACCCCCCGGTAAGCTACAACCGGATTATAAGGCCCCCCCCTATTTTCCCCTCAATTTTTTTTGAGGAAAAGTGCGTCTTATAATACTAATATGGCAATATATTGCTTTGTCTTTCCTATTTTTATTGGCTCCCTATAGAGCTGGCTAAGAGTGACAATGTGACCAACAGCACTCTGATAAGATGGCACTGCACAGTGCTTGAATGGGTTGATGCCATTCTAGGCAAGGAAACACAATCTACACATTAAATATAATATGCAATACGGCTCCAGCCTCTTTATATAAAGTCTTACAATAGTGTATAATGCACTATACAGCACAACCATGCATTGATAGCTTGTCTGTTTCGGAATTGCTTTCTTATGTTCATGGTTCTTGAATTGTATTTTTAAAGGAAGTATTGGCATAAGTGGAAGCTCACTAAGGAATCTCTGGGTCAGCGGACTTTCATCTAATACAAAGGCTGCAGACTTGAAAAATCTGTTTGGAAAATATGGAAAGGTATGTAAATGGTCTACTGAAGGATAAAAAAACCTTTCTCGTGGATATTTCTTTACCCATGAGAACATCAATATGTAGATTTGTTCTTTAGTGTCTACTGCACCATTATTACGAGCCACAAGTTGTTTTTTTTTCGTCTGGTGTTTTCTACATGCTGTAGATGCACGGATGCTGGTTTAAAAATCTCACAGCTTTGTCCAGACATTAGAAGACCTATCAATTTTGAGAATCTGACACAAAAATGTCAAAGTGGTATTATGTTCACTAATGCGTATTAGCAAATTAGATTATTTTTTCACACGGCTATAAGTATACAAGTTTCATGTAGGCAGTGTAAACTCCTAGTCTGCTGACATCTTGTATAGAACCAGAAAGTGTGTGTGTGTGTGTGTGTGTGTGTGTGTGTGTGTGTGTGTGTGTGTCTTATTTATTTATTTATTTTTTTTTTTTTTGCAATATGCACGTTCCTGCCCAGAATTTAATTAGTGTGCACAGCCTTGTTTAACACACATGTGTTTTGGAAAGTCTGTGCCCACTAGACTGTCGCGTTTACTAGTTGGACGCGCCCTCTCCATGCACTTGTATGGAGTGAGGCTGCACCCACTAGTTACATTCTTGCACAGGAACATTCATATTGCACAATTGCGGTCACGTGACCGCAGTTCCCGAAATAGAAACCAGTGAATCCTCGTGCAAGAAGATTCACAAGTCTGCAGACATATCCCCTTAAATTAGTGTTTCTTCAGCGCTCTATTGGGAGACCCAGACGATTGGGGTATAGCTACTGCCCTCCGGAGGCCACACAAAGCACTACATCAAAAGTGCAAGGCCCCTCCCCCTCTGGCTATACCCCCCCGTGGTATCACGGGTTCTCCAGTTTTAGCTTTGTGTGCGAAGGAGGTCAGACATTCCATGCATAGCTCCACAGATTTTAGTCAGCAGTAGCTGCTGACTGTTTCGGATGGAAGAAAAGAGGACACATATAGTGTCCCCAGCATGCTCCCTTCTCACCCCTGGATGGTGTTGTAAGGTTGAGGTACCTATTGCTGGTACAGGGCTGGAGCCTGACATGCTGTTTTCCTTCCACATCCCCTGGTAGGGCTCTGTGGAAGTGGGATCCTGCCGGCCTCTCAGCTCTGATGCCGGGCTCCATCCACAGACCCATTAGAACCTGATGGATTCGGAGCAGGAGTACGATCAGGGACAGGCCCTGCATCATACAGGTACTCTGTGTCCCCGGCAGGCACAGACACACTCCGGGCTGGCTGGGTGTTGTAGTGCGCCGGGGACCGCAACGTGGAGTTGGTGTCCCTACAGATTACTGGGGGACTTTTTGGTATATGGGAACGCAGCGCCGACCCCCTCTGGACCGGGCGGCGCTGCTGTGACTTGTGGTGCGCCGGGGATCCGCCGTCCGCGCTTTTACGGCGGCGGCGGTTATAAATTTAGTCCCCGGCTTTTTGGGCCTAGGACGCCGGCAGCTCCGATTCGTTCCCGCCCCCACCCTGTCATTCAGGGTAGGGGAGAGACGCTGTTCGCTAGCAGCGACGAGGGCTGGAGCCTGATTTACATGCTCCAGCCCTCTCACTTGGCACAGAGGGAAGCAGGCTTCCCGCTCTTGGCCAGGAACGCCCAGGGCCCGCCCCCCTTCCTCTCTCGAGACGCCGGCAGCCATTACATGCATGCCTGGCTGGAGGAAGGACGCAAGGCTCTGGGAGACCTGGACTAGGGGCTATCTGGCGACCACACACCCGCTTTTTAAGCGGGCGGTAAGCGATTTTTCTGTGCTGGTCCCTCTAGTGCCTCACTGTGTATCAGTGTACTGGGTACAGATATATAGATATTGTATTTCTTGCACTGTGAGGTGCGCTTCTGGCTGCATATCCCAGATCGCTCTGTGGAAGCAGCAACATGTCATCCTCAAAACGCAAGGCGGCCAAGGCAAAAAGGGCTGTGTATACTGCGTGTGCTGCATGTGGGGCTAATCTACCAGCAGGCTCCGATGACCCCCATTGTGTGCAATGCTCCGACCCGGTGCTGCTTCGCCAGCCGGAGTCAGGAGAGGTAGCGACCCAGGCTGAGACGCTTGTAAGTTCTGCCCCGGTGACAGGGACAGACTTTGCAGTTTTTGCTGATAGTATGTCTGTCTCTATGGCAAAAATACTTGAAACCTTGCAATCTATGCATGGGGCTCAGTCTCTGGGCACGGCGAGGCCTCTGTCCTCAGGTCCCCCTTACTTGGAATGTATCCAGCCCACAGGGGGGTCCCCGGCTTCACAGGCCGAGGATTATGACTCAGATGATGGCCCCAGCCACCCTAAGCGAGCTCGCTGGGAAAGACCCTCGACGTCTTCACACTGCTCAGGGTCTCAGCACAATCAGTCTCCCTGTGATGTGTCTGATGAGAGTGATCAGGAATCCACTCCTGGAACCCCTCTCAACCTGGATACCCCGGATGGGGATGCCATGGTGAACGACCTTATCTCAGCCATCAATAGGCTGTTGGATATTTCTCCCCCAGCCCCTTCAGCAGAAGAGGCGGCTGCGGAGCAGGAGAAGTTTCGTTTCCTTTATCCCAAGCGTAAATTGAGTGCTTTGTTAGATCACTCTGACTTCAGAGAATCAATCCAGAAGCACGACGCTCACCCAGAAAGGCGTTTCTCTAAACGATCTAAAGATACGCGTTTCCCTTTCCCCCCTGAGGTGGTCAAGCGCTGGACACAGTGTCCAAAGGTAGACCCCCCGATTTCCAAACTTGCAGCTAGATCCATAGTTGCAGTGGAGGATGGCGCTTCACTTAAAGATGCCAATGACAGACAGATGGACCTTTGGTTAAAATCTGTCTATGAAGCTATCGGCGCGTCGTTTGCTCCGGCATTCGCAGCCGTATGGGCACTCCAGGCTATTTCAGCTGGCTTAGCAAAAGTGGATGCTATCATGCATCCAGCAGTGCCGCAAGTGGCGCACCTTACCACGCAGATGTCGGCGTTTGCGTCTTACGCTATCAATGCGGTCCTAGAATCTACCAGTCGCACCTCAATGGCGTCCGCCAATTCGGTAGTTTTGCGCAGAGCCTTGTGGTTAAAGGACTGGAAAGCAGATGCTGGTTCCAAAAAATGTTTAACCAGTTTGCCTTTGTCTAGAGATAGACTGTTTGGCGAGCCATTGGCTGACATCATTAAGCAGTCCAAGGGTAAAGACTCCTCTTTACCACAACCCAGAACATCCAAACCTCAGCAGAAAAAGTGGCAGCAGAGGTTTCAGTCCTTTCGAGGTTCGGGCAAGACACCATTTACCTCGTCCAAAGGGACTCAGAGGACGCAAAGAAACTCAGATTCGTGGCGGACTCACACACGCCCCAAGAAAGCAAATGGAGGTACCGCTTCCAAAGCGGCTACCTCATGACTTCCAGCCCCCCCCCTCCGCATCGCCGGTCGGGGGCAGGCTCTCCCGCTTTTCCGGCATTTGGATGTCACAGGTCAAAGACCGGTGGGTGACGGACATTTTGTCTCGCGGGTACAGAATCGAGTTCAATTCTCGTCCTCCAGCTCGGTTCTTCAGAACCTCCCCACATCCAGACCGAGCAGATGCTCTGCTGCAGGCGGTGGATTCCCTAAAAGCGGAAGGAGTGGTGATCCCAGTCCCTCCTCAGGAACAAGGGCAAGGGTTTTACTCCAATCTCTTTGTGGTTCCAAAAAAGGACGGCTCGTTCCGTCCTGTTCTGGACCTAAAACGGCTCAACAAACATGTGCACGCCAGGAGGTTCCGGATGGAAACCCTCCGCTCTGTCATTGCCTCAATGTCCAGAGGAGACTTCCTTGCCTCAATAGACATCAAAGATGCTTATCTCCACGTGCCAATTGCTACAGAACATCAACGTTTTCTACGTTTTGTGATAGGAGACGACCATTTTCAGTTCGTAGCTCTGCCATTTGGTCTGGCGACAGCCCCACGGGTCTTCACCAAGGTCATGGCGGCGGTGGTAGCAGTCTTGCACTCTCAGGGACACTCGGTGATCCCTTACCTAGACGACTTATTGGTCAAAGCTCCCTCTCAGGAGGCATGTCAGCACAGCCTGAATGCTACGCTGGAGACTCTAGTCTTTCGGATGGATCATCAACTTTCCAAAGTCGATCCTATCACCGACTCAGTCACTAACGTATCTTGGCATGGAGTTTCATACTCTAGCAGCGATAGTGAAGCTGCCGCTGAACAAGCAGCGGTCACTACAGACAGGGGTGCAATCTCTCCTGCAGGGCCAGTTGCATCCCTTGCGGCGTCTCATGCATTTCCTAGGGAAGATGGTGGCAGCCATGGAAGCAGTTCCCTTTGCGCAGTTTCATCTGCGCCCACTTCAATGGGACATTCTCCGCCAATGGGACGGGAAGTCAACGTCCCTGGACAGGAAAGTCTCGCTTTCCCAGACGGCCAAGGACTCTCTACAATGGTGGCTCCTTCCCACCTCATTATCTCAGGGAAGATCCTTCCTGCCCCCATCCTGGGCAGTAGTTACGACAGATGCGAGTCTGTCGGGGTGGGGAGCAGTGTTTCTCCACCACAGGGCTCAGGGGACGTGGACTCCGCAGGAGTCCACCCTTCAGATCAATGTTCTGGAAATCAGAGCAGTGTATCTTGCCCTACTGGCCTTCCAGCAGTGGCTGGAAGGAAAGCAGATCCGAATCCAATCGGACAACTCCACAGCGGTGGCATACATCAACCACCAAGGAGGGACGCGCAGTCGGCAAGCCTTCCAAGAAGTCCGGCGCATTCTAATGTGGGTGGAGGACAGAGCATCCACCATATCCGCGGTTCACATCCCAGGCGTAGAAAACTGGGAAGCAGACTTCCTCAGTCGCCAGGGCATGGACGCAGGGGAATGGTCCCTTCACCCGGACGTGTTTCAGGAAATCTGTCGCCGCTGGGGAGTGCCGGACGTCGACCTAATGGCATCCCGGCACAACAACAAGGTCCCGGCATTCATGGCGAGGTCGCGCGATCAAAGAGCTCTGGCGGCAGACGCCTTGGTTCAAGATTGGTCGCAGTTTCAGCTCCCTTACGTGTTTCCGCCTCTGGCGCTCTTGCCCAGAGTGCTACGCAAGATCAGATCCGAGTGCAGCCGCATCATACTCGTCGCTCCAAACTGGCCGAGGAGGTCGTGGTATCCGGATCTGTGGCATCTCACGATCGGTCGACCGTGGTCACTGCCAGACCGACCAGACTTACTGTCCCAAGGGCCGTTTTTCCATCAGAATTCTGCGGCCCTGAACCTGACTGTGTGGCCATTGAGTCCTGGATCCTAGCATCTGCAGGATTATCTCAAGGAGTGATTGCCACAATGAGACAAGCTAGAAAGTCGAATTCTGCTAAGATCTACCACAGAACGTGGAAGATTTTCTTATCCTGGTGCTCGGCCCAGGGAGTGTCTCCCTGGCCATTTGCATTACCCAAGTTTCTTTCTTTCCTGCAATCGGGGTTAGAAAAGGGCTTGTCGCTCAGCTCCCTTAAAGGGCAAGTTTCGGCACTATCCGTGTTTTTTCAGAAGCGTCTAGCACGTCTTCCTAAGGTGCGCACGTTCCTGCAGGGGGTCTGTCATATTGTGCCCCCGTACAAGCGACCGTTAGATCCATGGGATCTGAACAGGGTACTAGTTGCTCTCCAGAAGCCGCCCTTCGAGCCTCTGAAGGAAGTTTCCTTTTCTCGGCTGTCGCAGAAAGTGGCGTTTCTTGTTGCCATCACATCGCTTCGGCGAGTGTCTGAGCTGGCAGCTCTGTCATCCAAGGCTCCCTTCCTGGTGTTCCACCAGGACAAGGTTGTGCTGCGCCCCATTCCGGAGTTTCTTCCTAAGGTCGTATCCTCTTTTCATCTTAATCAGGATATTTCCTTGCCTTCTTTTTGCCCTCATCCGGTTCACCGGTATGAAAAGGACTTACGTTTGCTAGATCTGGTGAGAGCACTCAGAATCTACATTTCCCGCACGGCGCCCATACGCCGTTCCGATGCACTTTTTGTCCTTGTCGCTGGTCCGCGCAAGGGGTTGCAGGCTTCTAAAGCCACCCTGGCTCGATGGATCAAAGAACCAATTCTAGAGGCCTACCGTTCTGCGGGGCTTCCGGTTCCTTCAGGGCTAAAAGCCCACTCAACCAGAGCCGTGGGTGCGTCCTGGGCATTACGTCACCAGGCTTCGGCTCAACAGGTGTGCCAGGCAGCTACCTGGTCCAGTCTGCACACTTTCACCAAGCATTATCAGGTGCATACCTATGCTTCGGCGGATGCCAGCTTAGGTAGAAGAGTCCTGCAGGCGGCAGTGACACCCCCATAGGGGAGGGCTGTTTTGCAGCTCTAACATGAGGTATTTATTTACCCACCCAGGGACAGCTTTTGGACGTCCCAATCGTCTGGGTCTCCCAATAGAGCGCTGAAGAAGAAGGGAATTTTGTTACTTACCGTAAATTCCTTTTCTTCTAGCTCTTATTGGGAGACCCAGCACCCGCCCTGTTGTCCTTCGGGATGTTTTTTTGTTGTTTGCGGGTACACATGTTGTTCATGTTGAACGGTTTTTCAGTTCTCCGATGTTATTCGGAGTTAATTTGTTTAAACCAGTTATTGGCTTCCTCCTTCTTGCTTTGGCACTAAAACTGGAGAACCCGTGATACCACGGGGGGGTATAGCCAGAGGGGGAGGGGCCTTGCACTTTTGATGTAGTGCTTTGTGTGGCCTCCGGAGGGCAGTAGCTATACCCCAATCGTCTGGGTCTCCCAATAAGAGCTAGAAGAAAAGGAATTTACGGTAAGTAACAAAATTCCCTTCTTCTCAACTCAAGGTCAACTAACAGATCATGTTTTCAGGTTTTCCCCCAGTATTGTACATATGATTGGTTTTCAGGATTTTCTCACTATTGCAGCCTAAAGCAACTTTTCTCTAGATCTCAGCTGTGTAGGTGGGATCTGGAGAAATGGAAGAGCGATCAGATGGGGTTCTAGTAAAATTTTAAAAAATACACATTTGGTATCAAAATGCTCTCTATCAAAATATGTCCATTAATCTGATCGGTAAACTATGTAGCAGCAAACGCCAAAATTTAATTTTTTTTGGTCGCCACAAATTTTGTGCAAAATGCAATAACAGGCGTTCAAAATGTAGTATCTGCACAAAAATGGTACCTTTTTTTTTTTTTTTTTTTTTAAACGTCAGCTCGAGACGCAAACAATAAGCAGCTACTGAGCCATTGATCCCGGAAAATGAAACGCTATGTTTCTTTGTCGTTCCATTGGGAGACCCAGACAATTGGGTGTATAGCTTCTGCCTCCGGAGGCCACACAAAGTATTACACTTTAAAAAGTGTAACCCCTCCCCTCTGCCTATACACCCTCCCGTGGACCACGGGCTCCTCAGTTTTATGCTTTGTGTGGAAGGAGGACGCCATGAACGCCATCCTGGACTCCACTAGCCGTACGGCTGTAGCATCTGCTAACTCCGTGGCAGTCCGCAGGGCCATGTGGCTGCGCGAATGGAAAGCAGACTCTGCTTCCAAGAGGTTCTTAACTGGTTTGCCTTTTTCTGGCGACCGTTTGTTTGGCGAACGATTGGATGAGATTATTAAGGAATCCAAGGGAAAGGACTCCTCCTTACCCCAGTCCAAACCTAAGAGACCTCAGCAGAGAAAAATCCAATCGAGGTTTCGGTCCTTTCGTCCCTCCGCCAAGCCCCAATCCTCTTCGTCCAACAGGCCGGAGAAAGGCCAGAGGAACTCTTATGCGTGGCGGTCCAAGTCACGCCCCCAAAAGGCCGCAGGGGGCACTGCCTCCAAGACGGCCTCCTCATGACTCTCGGCCTCCCCTAGCCGCATCCTCGGTCGGTGGCAGGCTCTCCCGCTTTGGCGACGCCTGGTGGCCACATGTTCAAGACCGATGGGTGAGAGACATTCTGTCTCATGGTTACAGGATAGAGTTCAGCTCTCGTCCTACGGTTCGTTTCTTCAGAACCTCTCCGCCCCCCGCTCAGGCCGACGCACTTTTTCAGGCAGTGGACGCTCTAAAGATAGGAGTTGTGATCCCCGTTCCCCTTCAGGAACGTGGTCGCGGATTTTACTCCAACTTGTTCATGGTGCCAAAAAAGGACGGGTCATTCCGTCCCGTTCTGAACCTCAAGCTACTCAACAGACATGTGAGAACCAGACGGTTTCGGATGGAATCTCTCCGCTCGGTCATCGCCTCGATGTCACAAGGAGACTTCCTAGCATCGATCGATCGATCGATATCAAGGATGCTTATCTCCATGTACCGATTGCACCCGAACATCAACGTTTCCTGCGTTTCGCCATCGGGGACGAACACCTTCAGTTCGTAGCATTGCCTTTCGGCCTGGCGACAGCCCCACGGGTTTTCACCAAAGTCATGGCATCCGTCGTGGCGGTCCTGCACTCTCAGGGCCACTCGGTGATCCCCCTACTTGGACGATCTCCAAGTCAGGGCCCCTTCTCGGGTGGCGTGTCAACAAAGCCTTACCGTCGCTCTGGTGACTCTCCAGCAGTTCGGGTGGATCATCAACTTCCCGAAATCCAAGTTGACACCAACCCAATCACTGACTTACCTCGGGATGGAGTTTCATACCCAGCAAGCGTTAGTCAAGCTACCGAGCGACAAACAGCTTTCTCTGCAGGCAGGGGTGCAATCACTTCTTCGGAGTCAGTCACACCCCTTAAGGCGCCTCTTGCACTGCCTGGGGAAGATGGTGGCAGCTATAGAGGCAGTGCCGTTCGCGCATTTCATCTACGGCCACTCCAATGGCACATTCTCCGCAAATGGGACAAGAGTGCGGCTTCCCTCGACAAGAACGTCTTTCCCTTGCAACCAAAACATCACTTCAGTGGTGGTTCCTACCCACATCTCTGTCGCGGGGAAAATCCTTCCTACCCACAACCTGGGCTGTGGTCACCACGGACGCGAGCCTGTCAGGTTGGGGAGCGGTTTTTCTCCACCACAGGGCTCAAAGAACCTGGACTCCGATAGAATCGTCCCTTCAGATCAATATCCTTGAGATAAGGGCAGTATATCTAGCCCTGTTGGCTTTCAATCGGTGGCTGGAGGATAGGCAGATCCGTATCCAGTCAGACAACGCCACTGCCGTCGCCTACATCAACCACCAAGGCGGCACTCGCAGTCGTCAAGCCTTCCAGGAAGTCCGACGGATTCTGCAGTGGGTGGAAGCCACAGGCTCCACCATCTCCGCTGTTCACATCCCGGGCGTAGAAAACTGGGAAGCAGATTTTCTCAGTCGTCAGGGCATGGACGCGGGGGAATGGTCTCTGCACCCAGACGTGTTTCGAAAGATCTGTCGCCGCTGGGGAACGCCGTACGTCGATCTCATGGCGTCACGGCACAACAACAAGGTCCCGGCCTTCATGGCACGGTCTCAGGATCACAGAGCTCTGGCGGCGGACGCGTTAGTCCAGGATTGGTCGCAGTTTCGACTGCCTTATGTGTTTCCCCCTCTGGCGATGCTGCCCAGAGTACTACGTAAGATCAGGTCCGACTGCCGTCGCGCCCTTCTCGTCGCTCCAGACTGGCCGAGGCGGTCGTGGTATCCGGATCTGTGGCATCTCACGGTGGGTCAACCGTGGGCACTTCCAGACCGCCCAGACTTGCTGTCACAAGGCCCGTTTTTCCATCTGAATTCTGTGGCCCTCAACCTGACTGTGTGGCCATTGAGTCCTGGCTCCTAGCGTCTTCAGGGTTATCTCAGGATGTCATTGCCAACGTCCGCCAAGATCTATTACAGATCTTGGCAAATCTTCCTATCCTGGTGCGCTGATAACTGTTTTCCTCCATGGCCGTTTGCCTTACCCACTTTTCTTTCATTCCTTCAATCTGGAATGGACAAGGGTTTGTCCCTCTGCTCTCTCAAGGGCGAAGTATCGGCGCTCTCCGTGTTTTTTCAAAAGCGTCTAGCCAGGCTTCCGCAGGTCCGCACGTTCCTGCAGGGGGTTTGCCACATGGTCCCACCTTACAAACGTCCGCTGGAACCCTGGGATCTTAACAGGGTTCTGTCGGCTCTTCAAAAACCACCTTTCGAGCCGCTGAAGGATGTCTCTCTCACGTCTTTCGCAGAAGGTGGCCTTCCTAGTGGCAGTCACATCACTTCGGAGAGTGTCTGAGCTCGCAGCGCTGTCATGCAAAGCCCCCTTCCTGGTTTTTCACCAGGATAAGGTGGTTCTGCGTCCTGTCCCGGAATTTCTCCCTAAGGTGGTATCCCCTTTTAATCTCAATCAGGATATCTCCTTACCTTCATTTTGCCCTAATCCAATTCACCAGTGTGAAAAGGATTTGCACTCTTTGGATCTAGTGAAAGCACTCCGGTTCTACGTGTCTCGCACGGGGCCCCTGCGCCGTTCAGATGCGCTCTTTGTCCTTGTCGCTGGCCAGCGTAAGGGCTCTCAGGCCTCCAAGTCAACCTTGGCTCGGTGGATCAAGGAACCGATTCTTGAGGCCTACCGTTCTTCCGGGCTTCCGCTCCCTTCAGGGCTGAAAGCCCATTCTACCAGAGCCGTGGGTGCGTCCTGGGCATTGCGGCACCGGGCTACGGCTCAGCAGGTGTGTCAGGCAGCTACGTGGTCTAGTCTGCACACTTTCACGAAACACTATCAAGTGCATACCTATGCTTCGGCAGACGCCAGTCTAGGTAGGCGAGTCCTTCAGGCGGCGGTTGCCCACCTGTGAGAGGGGGCCGTTTTCGGCTCTTTTTATTGAGGTATTCTTTTACCCACCCAGGGACTGCTCTTGGACGTCCCAATTGTCTGGGTCTCCCAATGGAGCGACAAAGAAAAAGGGAATTTTGTTTACTTACTGTAAATTCCTTTTCTTCTAGCTCCTATTGGGAGACCCAGCACCCGCCCCTGTACCCTTCGGGCTGGTTGTTCTTTTGTGTTCACATGTTGTTCATGTTGAATTGTTCTTTTGGTTCATGGTCTTCAGTTCCCCGAACATCCTTCGGATTGAATTTACCCTAACCCAATTTATAAGTTTTCTCCTTCCTGCTTTTGCACCAAAACTGAGGAGCCCGTGGTCCACGGGAGGGTGTATAGGCAGAGGGGAGGGGTTACACTTTTTTTAAAGTGTAATACTTTGTGTGGCCTCCGGAGGCAGAAGCTATAGACCCAATTTTCTGGGTCTCCCAATAGGAGCTAGAAGAAAAGGAATTTACGGTAAGTAAACAAAATTCCCTTTTTTTGGCGCATTTTTTTTTATTTTACAAACTTGTGAATTTTTTTTTTTTTTTTTTAACCCCTTAGATAATAATAAACCTATACATGTTTGGTGTCTACGAATTCGTACCCACCTCTAACTTGGTGAATAAAATATCCCAAAAACTATTGTGCGATCGCAGTTTTTCCACACTTAAAGGTTTTTTTTGCTTTTTCCAGTACGCACACTATATGGTAAAACATTGTCATTTAAAAGTACAGCTCGTAACGCAAAAAAACAAGCCCTTATATGGCAAATAAAGTACAGCTCTCGGAAGAAGGGAGCAAAAAACGGAAAACCGCCCTGGGGGAAGGGGTTAATGCAGCATTTTCGCTTTAAACCTGAGATCTATTGCACTTTCTTTGCCTGTTGCAGTACTTGGCTGCTCCCCCCCCCCTTTCATACCCCTATTACGGTGTGATGGAGAATTAAGTAATTAATATTTAGCTCTTCCTATTTTGATGATCTGTCAATGTATGAAAATTTTCTCACCAGCATCAGATGGGTGATGTTTTGACCCTTCATTCTCCTTGAGAGGGGTTTGGCAGTTGCCATATAAATCAGTGATTGTTGATATTCATTCGCTGCTGGTCCAAGTGACCATGTGTAAGGTTGTCAATGCTGGCATGAGCTAATTTTTTAACATTTAGTAAGACGGCAGAAAAGTCACATGCAAAGTGAGTAATAGTATTTTAGGAAAGTTTCATTTTACAATTTTGTATTAATATTTCATTTTTATCCCTCCAGGTCCTGAGTGCCAAAGTAGTTACCAATGCAAGAAGTCCAGGTGCCAAATGCTATGGGATTGTCACTATGTCAAGTAGTTCTGACGTTTCCAGATGTATCTCTCACCTGCATCGCACAGAATTGCATGGCCAGCAAATATCTGTGGAAAAGGTGACTTATTTTTTTTTCCGTGTAGTTGTACATTCAGTGGATCTCCCTCACCTCTAAAGCTTGGATTAATTATTTCTGTTCCTCCTCCAGTGGAAGAGTGATCCTTCAAAAAGAGAGCAGAAAGAAAGCAATGAGAAAAGTGGGTCTGGCAGAACTTCTGGTGACAGAAAATCATCTGGTGGTGACAAAAGTAGCAGGTAAGAATCACTTGTGACTTTTGTTAAGAACTATTTTTCAACCACTTTTGGAGTTTTTAAAGGATTTACTTTCTCTTAAGGCCTACAAGTTCTGCTAAGAAAGATGACAAAAAATCTGACAAGTCATCTGATAAGAAAGATGGTAAAGAATCCAAGAAGGATAGTAAAGATAATGATGACAAGGCTGGGAGCTCCACACATGATCATGCAGACAAGAATGAAGAAAGGAAACGGCCAGGTAAGTTTAAAATGTGGAGGCCAGTTTTCCCACTACTGGTGGCTCACCCAAACAATTGACCTCAAATTCTGCCTGACACAAATGGCAAAATTCACTAAGGGGTTTACTTCATGTTATGTTGTTTTATAAGGGGGGGGGAAACACCCTGATCCATATAAATCTAGATAAATGTGGCATTTTTATTATGCTATGAAACTTATACATTGTTGCAGTTACGTTTTAATTTTTATATTGATGCAATGTATTTATTTTTCTAGGTAAAAGCCCAGGACAGATGGTGGTAATAGACCAGACAAAAGGGGATCACGGTTATGGGCGGCCACAAATGAGGAGAGGAAGATTTGACAAGGCAAGTCTGTTCTAATTTATATAGTTCTTTTGAAAATAAACATTTAAAACAATATTGTGGATGTTTTGCGCATGAGCGATAAGTTTACTCATTTAATTTTAGATGAGAGAGAGATTTATCCCAAATAATCCAAAATTCCGTGAATTCCGGGATAAAAAGGATATTATGACATTTCAAAAAATGAAAGCCCAGCGACTTAGAGAAAATGTCGAACGTCTGGAGAGGTTACAGCGATATCACAGAGCCGTGGAGCTGCGAAGGTAAAGTATATACGACTATTTGTTTTCAGCTTGTAACACTGATTGCCGTGACTGGTGATTACAACGTTAAATATCTGCACCGTTTTTTGGCTTGTTCAGTAGTCTTAGTTTTACGCTATGTAAACTTAGCCATGCTATAAACCTCCCCTTTTCTCTGACGCCTCATTGGGGGACACAAGACCATGGGTGTTATGCTGCTATCCATAGGAGGACACTAAGTAGATGCAAAAGCATAGCTCCTCCTCTGCAGTATACACCCCCTGGCTGGGCCAGCAGCCTCCAATTTTAGCTTAGTGTCTGTAGGGGGCACTTCCTTTCAAGGTTTATTTTTTGAGGGCGACGGTTTCCTTTTGGGACCGATCTCCCACTACCATCAACGGGCAGGAACGTGGAGTGTCGCCTCCACGTACCCCCTCCTGCGACGCTGGATTCTGGGCTGGACGACTGGTTTCACAGACACCGATTTTCCAAAGCCCAGGGTAGAGGCCTGTGCCCCTATAGCCCAATTCCTCGGCCCCTCTTTGCAGGCTCTGAGTTGAATATGGCACCGGTGTGACCGGACACAGCAAGCTGACTCTGCTATTTTCACTTCCTGGACTGAAGCAGTGTTTTAAGGTGAGAGATCCCCCCCCCCTGACTGGTTTCCCAGACAAAGGGAGAAAAGACGCTGCAGGGAAGGCTCCCAGGACATTTATTATGAGAAAGTCCCTTGCTGAGTGCAAGTAGGAGAGCCCCAAGGATCCTGCACACACAGTGTTAACTTTTCTCTAGCTAGTTGGCTGGAGGAGGGGGGGGGGGGCAGGGGGAGGGCACATAGCTCAGGAACTCACGCTGTTTATTTGCTGTTTATTTCCTCTAGCAGAAAAGCCGGCAGAGAAAAACACCAGCGACAGATAACAATCAGCGACAAGCTGTGGGCTGACTGGAGGGAGAGGGAGGAAAACTGTCAGAAGCTCCCTTCCCGCCGTTTTTTGGGGGGGGGGGGGGGCACGCTGACTTTTTCTTCGCGCTCTTTTAGCGCTAAGCCCCAACCCCCCCCCCACCCCCCGCGGCCGCGATAAGCCTCCCCTTCCCAGGAAAGCGTGGGAAGATCTCCACAGAGCCTCCCCCAGGGCCATCGGCTGATTCTGGTGAGGTGCTTGCTTCACACTTGTAGCCCTGCTGAGCATTGCTCCCCCTCCACGTAAACACACCTCTTCTCTCTGTGAGTCCTGTGCCCCTATAGCCCCCCAAGAACCCCCTGCCACCACCGCCGCAACCGTCAGCCCAGAGCCTAGGGATCCCAGCCCACTGGAATGGGCACAGTTTCTGACCCAAACCATGGAAAAACTGTCACAGAACCTGGTGCTGGCTATGCAATATCGTCCTCCACACCCTTCTGGGTCCCTGGACGGAACTCAGCCTGAGGATATTCCTATGGAGGATCCTTCTCAGATAATCCGGGCACATGCTTCACCGGTTGCAGGGATCAGGAAAAGAGCACACGGCCGGGTGTCTCCAGCGGGCTCTCCCTCGGGAGCACACAGGGCAGGCTCTCCCACATGCTCCACGGCTTCTGAAGAACTGGAGGAGGGAGAATGCTGTTTGTACCAGGAGGATTCCTTGGTTTCATCCTCCCCAGAGGATCAAACTGCAATAGACTCCCTTATAGCATCAATCAACCAAACTCTGCATGTGGAGGATCCCCCATCCACTACCACTGACCATGCAGTCTCCTTTAAGAGGGCAAGGCAATCCCAAAAGGTTTTCGCTGATCACCCAGAGTTTCAGGATATCCTCACAAAGCAAAGGGAGAAGCCTGATAGGCGCTTCGGTAACCGAAAACTCATGGAGTCCTGGTACCCTTTTGCCTCACCTGCCCCTAAAGGCTGGGCCGATCCGCCCTCGGTCGACTTCCCCCCCCGGTCTCCCGCCTTACCACAAAGACGCTCCTGTCTTTACCCGATGGTTCCTCCATCAAGGACCCGACAGACAGGTGGAGTACCTCGCCCACTCTGCTTTTGAGGCTGCGGGTCTCTCCCTCTCGCCCTCCTTTGCCGCTGTGTGGGTCGCAAAGGCTATCTCTGTCTGGGCAGACTCCCTTAACCCTTCGCTTGAGGAATCCCAGTTCACTCATACCTTCACAGAAGTAACAGCTCAAATTGCCGCTGCGGCGGAGTACCTCATGCAGGCCTCCATGGACGCTGCTACCTGCGCAGCGTTTACCGCCTCAAATACCATAGCCATCCGTAGAGCTCTCTGGCTCAGACAATGGCGAGCGGACTCTGCCTCCAAGAAGTCTCTCACAGGCCTCCCCTTTTTTCCAGACCGATTGTTTGGCGAACGTCTGGACAAGCTCATTTCTGACGCCACGGAAGGAAAGAGTACCTCCCTCCCCCAGCTTCAGTCCAGGACGTCCTTCACCAGACGTCCACAGTCCTCGTTCCGCTCCTTTCGGAACTCATTTGGTTGGTCGACATCCCGTGCTGTCCCCGCCACCAGCCGCGGACTACGCAGGGACCGACCACCTCAGCTCTCCCCGAAACCCACTTACTGTAGTCATGGCAGCCTAGACCGATACAGTCCAGGACTAAGGATACTCGGCCACGACGCTTTCCCCTCTCATGACTCCTTCGGCGCCCCGGAAGACACACTCATTGTAGGAGGTCGACTGCGGCTCTTTCATCACATCTGGGCTGCTGCCTCAGACGACAAATGGGTGCGAGACCTTGTGTCTTCCGGTTACCACATAGAACCGACTCGGGGGTCGGGTCCAAAATTCTTTCTCTCAAACCCCCCAAAGACTCGAAAACGACGCAAAGTTTTTTTTTTTCTCAGCAATCCACTCGCTCCAAACAGCAGGAGTCATAATACCTGTCCCAGACGACGAGACGTTCGAGATGTTGGCTTTTTATTCCAACCTCTTTGTTGTCCCCAAAAAGGATGGGTCAATTCGACCCATCCTGGACCTCAAACACCTAAACAAACATGTGCACGTACGGAGTTTCAGAATGGAGTCCTTAAGGTCCATTATTGCATCCATGGTCGAAAAGGAATTCCTCGCCTCCATAGACATCAAGGACGCGTACCTGCACATACCCATCACCCCAGATCACCAAAAGTTCCTCCGCTTCGCAATTCAGGACTCCCACCTTCAATTCGTAGCTCTACCCTTCGGCCTTGACACCGCACCAAGGGTCTTCACCAAAGTCATGGCGGCCACCATGAGCGTCCTTCACGCCAGGGGAGTAGTCGTTCTCCCTTACTTGGACGACCTCCTCATCAAGGCCCCCTCCTTCCGTGACTGCTCAACCAGCGTACAGATCACTGTGGACACCCTATCCCGCTTATGGTGGCTAGTGAATTTGGACAAATCATCCCCGATCCCATCACGATCCATCACCTTCCTGGGCATGTCCCTTGACACCCTTCGGGGCTTGATCCTTCTCCCTCAGGACAAGGCGATCGCTCTTCAACGAGCGGTACGCTGCCTTCTACGTCCTCCGTCTCGCTCCATTCGATTCAGCATGAAGCTGCTTGGCAGGATGGTGGCGGCTATGGAAGCAGTACCCTTTGCTCAACTGCACCTCCGCACACTGCAGCTAGCCCTTCTAGTGGCATGGGACAAGAGCCCCTTCTCCCTGGACAGACATCTTCACCTGACGCCTTCAGTCAGGTACGCACTCCGCTGGTAGCTTCGGTACGCACTCCGCTGGTGGCTTCGGTCCTCATCCCTATCGAAGGGGAGATCTTTTCTCCCAGTGAACTGGCTGGTCCTGACCACGGACGCCAGCCTCCTAGGCTGGGGAGCAGTGTACCGGCACCACACTGCTCAAGGACGTTGGACGCCCCAGGAGTCTTCCCTACCCATAAACATCCTGGAACTCCGCGCGATCTTCCTCACGCTCAGAGCGTTCTGCCCTCTGCTAGCAGGTCGTCCGATTCGAGTCCAATCGGACAATGCGACAGCTGTAGCCTATATCAATCGGCAGGGGGGCACCCGCAGCAAAGCGGCTTATCTCGAGGCCCACAAGATCCTAAGTTGGGCCGAATCGACGGGATCAGTGATATCAGCGGTGCACATACCGGGGGTAGAGAACTGGGCAGCAGACTTTCTAAGTTGCCAAGGCCTGGCCGCCGGAGAATGGTCTCTCCACCCAGATGTTTCTACACATCTGCACTCGCTGGGGTACACCAGACGTGGACCTAATGGCCTCAAGGTTGAATGCAAAGGGACCCGCGTTCATAGCCAGGTCACGCGACCCACAGTCCATCGGTGCGGATGCTCTAGTCTGCTCCTGGCACCACTTCAGCCTGCCTTGCATATTTCCACCTCTACCCCTGCTGCCGCGGGTAATCGGGAAGATCAAGGCAGAGGGAGTCCCGGTGATACTGTTAGCACCGGACTGGCCCAGGCGCGCCTAGTACGCCGAATTAGTACATATGCTCGCAGACGCACCGTGGCGCCTTCCAGACATCCCAGACTTGCTGACCCAAGGGCCCATTTCCCATCAGAACTCCAGAGCCCTGAAGCTGACGGCATGGCCCTTGAGACCTGGGTACTAACAAGAGCGGGATTCTCCCCCGCGGTTATTTCCACAATGATCAGCGCCCGAAAGCCTGCTTCATCCCGCATTTACCACCGTACGTGAAAAATCTTCCTTTCATGGTGCAGGGAAACTAACGTCCAGCTTATGTTTCTGATCATCCCCATTATTCTCGACTTTCTACAGTCTGGCTTGCAAGCGGGGTTGGCTCTCAGTTCCCTTAAAGGGCAGGTCTCAGCGCTCTCAATCTTCCACCAATGCCGCCTGGCTCAAAAACCGCAAGTAAAGACCTTCCTCCAGGGCGTTTCCCATCTAGTTCCCCCATACAAATGGCCGCTGGAACCATGGGACCACAACCTCGTTCTGGACGGTCTCCAGAGGTCTCCCTTTGAACCCCTCAAGGAATCCTCCCTTGCTCTTCTGTCCTGGAAGGTAACATTCCTGGTGGCAATTACGTCCATCAGACGGGTTTCGGAGCTAGCAGCACTCTCTTGCCGCGAGCCTTTTCTGATCTTTCACCAGGACAAGGTGGTTCTGCGCCCCCTTCCGGATTTCCTTCCAAAGTTTTACCCCGTTTCATTTGAACGAGGACATTGTTCTGCCTTCCTTTTGTCCACACCCAGTTCATAGGGTGGAAAGGTCTCTGCATTTGTTAGACCTTGTCAGAGCTCTCAGATATTACATATCCAGGACAGCCCCCTTTAGGAAAACTGACTTTGTTCATCATTCCTGAGGGGCCTAAGAAGGGACAGGCAGCTTCAAAGGCGACTCTGGCTCGCTGGATTCGCTCTGCGATCCAGGAAGTCTACCGCTTGCAATTCAAGCCCATTCCTAGTGGGCTGTGGGCTCATTCCACGCGAGCAGTTGGCGCTTCGTGGGCCATTCGGCATCAGGCTTCAGTGGAACAGGTGTGTAAGGCTGCGACCTGCTCGAGCCTACATACGTTTTCAAAGCATTACAGAGTCCATACCCAGGTTTTAACTGAGGCAAATCTGGGTAGGAAAATTCTGCAAACGGCAGTAGAGCACCTCTCTCAGTAGGCGCTCCAGGCTGTCTTGGACTGGTTCCTAGTCCTTGGGTTGTGTTGTCTTCTTTTATGTTTCCCACCCATGGACTGCTTTAGGACGTCCCATGGTCCTGTGTCCCCCAATGAGGCGTCAGAGAAAAACGGATTTTTGTGTACTCACCGTAAAAATCGTTTTCTCTTAGCCATCATTGGGGGACACAGCACCCACCCTGTTGGGCCTTGGTTCTCTCAGTACCTTATTTGGTTATGACTCTTCTTTTCTCATGTTCCTCTGAGAAGTTTGTTTTTTTTTTTTTTTTCCTCCTACTGCTTGTGTACTAAAACTGAGGCTGCCTGGCCCGGCCAGGGGGTGTATACTGCAGAGGAGGAGCTATGCATCTACTTAGTGTCCTCCTATGGATAGGCAGCATAACACCCATGGTCCTGTGTCCCGCAATGATGGCTAAGAGAAAACGATTTTACGGTGCGTACACAAAAATCCGGTTTTTTTCCTTGTACAAGGGTTACATTCACCTAGTTTGTGATTAGTAAAGCTTCTAGGGTCTTAATTTTATATTTTAATTTAATTCTATTCTAGCCACAGTATTTTGTGTATGCAAATTGTTTTAAAAGTATAACAAGCTTTTTTTCTCTTTGATCTAAACAATTTAGGCGAAGAGAGATGGCTGAGAGGGACCGCCGTGAAAGAGAGCGGGTCCGCATAATGCGGGAACGTGAAGAACTTGACTGCTTGCAGAGAGAGCGAGAAAGATTGGAAATAGAAAGGCAGAAGTTGGAACGTGAGAGAATGGAGCGAGAGCGTCTTGAGAGAGAGCGCATTCGTATTGAACAGGTGAGCACTTGACTCTTTGCCGAGCATCTTACAAATGCAGTAGTCTTTATTAAATTTTATAAAACGTGGAGAGGGCTTACATACATAAAATATGGTAAACAGCTTATAGGTACAGACTTGTACAGAAGGGGTGAGGGCCCTCACAGGTTTAAGATCTACAGCGTAACTCCCAAGGAGACAGTAGGTCAGGGGGTTTGCACACCTTTTGTGTTAGTGAGTTAGCAGTGGGGTTATTGTAGACTGTGGGCTTTCTTTAAGAAGGGAGTCTTCAGGGTGCATCTGAAGGATTCAAATGTAGGATATAATTGTACATATTAAGTACCGAATTCCATGGATGAGGATTCTCTGGAAAAATCTTAAACAATTGGGTGAGGAACGTATGAGTGCAGAAGAGATTAGGGATTTGGAGGAAAGGCGAATGGAGTGGTACAGAGATTAGTTCAGAGATGTATGGGGGAAGCATGATTTTGGATGGCCTTGTAAATCATTGTTGGTAGTTTACACTGGATTCACTGGAGAATTGAAATCCAGTGAAAGAATTTGCAGAGGACAGTGAATGAGGCGTAGCGATGGGAGAGGCTAGACTGGAGAGGTGTGAGGATGTTAGGAGGCCACAGAGGAACATATTGCAATAATTGAGGCAGTATATCAAGAGGGCATGCACTAAAATTTTATTTTATTTGTGGGATCGAGGGAAAAAAAAAACTATTAACTTTTACATTGACAATGGAAGGAGATACGTGGTTTGTTTTGTGTTCCAACTAGTTTTTGAGAAGTGAGGCAACGTTTTGTTGAAATGAGGGAGGAGGGGTTTAAATGCCCTCCAACTCATCAGCATTCATATCTGTATGCCAAATTTCCCTGCTTAACCAGCCCTGTCTGTTTAAAACATTGATTTTAACAAAGTCTTTATAAACTCCACTGTTCCAAATCTAATTAGGCCTGTCACTAGTCTATGGGGCGTTGGTTCCCCAGACTAGTCAGCCCTCTGGGAGTGATAACAGGATTTCTATGAGCTGGCGTCACCAACACCTCCTGGAAATATTGTGCATACCAACGGCTTTGTTCACTCACACTGAGTCTCTGAAGCCTGGTGTGTGGGTCCCGGCTCCAGTGAGGCACACCTGCGCGCGCATGGAAGAACTGCTTAGGCACATTGCGCATGATGGAAAGTGCAGAAGCTTTTCTTTCGAGCCATGCGCAGTCCACTTCTCTGAAGCCCAGGACCCATACACCAGTCTTCAGAGACTCCATGTAAGTGAACAAAGCCGCGCAGATGCTCAAGATTTCCAGGAGCTCGCAGTGAAGCCGGATTCATATTTTCACGCAAATGGGTGTGATAACTTGGAAAGCAGGCAAACTATTCTCGGGAACTAACACCTCATTGACTAGTCAAGGCCCTAATTAGCAAAGGAATAGTAAAAGTTTAAAATCGTTTTTTCTCTGACTCCTCATTGGGGGACACATGGGTGTTATGCTGCCTATCCATAGGAGGACACTAAGTAGATGCATAGCTCCTCCTCTGCAGTATGCACCCCCTGGCCGGGCCAGGCAACCTCAGTTTTAGGTTTTAGCTTAGTGTCTGTGGGAGGCACTTCCTTTCAAGGTTTGTTATTTTTTGAGGGCGACAGTTTCCTTTTGTGACCGATCTCCCACTACCATCAACGGGCGGGAACGTGGAGTGTCGCCTCCACGTACCCCCTCCTGCGACGTTGGATCCTGGGCTGGACGACTGGTTCCGCAGACACCGATTTTCCAAAGCCCAGGGTAGAGGCCTGTGCCCCTCTAGCCCAATTCCTCAGCCCCTCTTTGCAGGCTCTGAGTTGGATATGGCACCGTTGTGACCGGACACAGCAAGCTGACTCTATTTTCACTGCCTGGACTGAAGCACTGTTTAAGGCAAGATCCCCCCCCCCTGACTGGCTTCCCAGGCAACGGGAGAAAAGACGCTGCACGGAAGGCTCCCAGGACATTTACAGTATTATGAGAGTCCCTTGCTGAGTGCAAGGAAGAGAGCCCCAAGGATCCTGCACACAGTGTTAACTTTTCTCTAGCTTGCTGGCTGGAGGAGGGGGGAAGTCACTCCTGTTTGCAGAAAGTCCTGCAGATAATTTCCCCGGTGACAGGGGGAGGGCCCAGGGCTCAGGGTTTGCTCTGCTTATTTGCTGTAGCAGAAAAGTCGGCTGATAACCACCAGTGACAAGCTGTGTGCGGACTGGAGGGAGAGGGAGGAAAACTATCAAGCTGCCTTCCCGCCGTTTTTTTTTTTACTACCCACAGCAGGAAGGGGGGCGAGCACACGGCCGTCATCTTCGCGTTTTTAGCGCTAAGCCCCACCCCCCGCGGCCATGCTAAGCCCCGCCCCCCCAGGAAAGCGTGCGAAGATCTCCATAGAGCTTAATCCTTCCTGAGGACAGGGCCATCGGCTGATTTTGGTGAGGTGCTTGCTTCACTTGTAGCTTTGCTGAGCATTGCTCCCCCTCCTGGCATACTCCTATTAAGAACATGCAGAATTCTAAGGGCACTAGGAGTGCTAAGGCCCACATAGTCTATTATTCAGCCTGCACTGCCTGCCACGCTGAGCTACCACGTAAACACACCTATTCTCTCTGTGAGTCCTGTGCCCCTATAGCCCCCCAAGACCCCCCTGCCACCACCGCCGCAACCGTCAGCCCAGAGCCTAGAGCTCCCAGCCCACCGGAATGGGCACAGTTTCTGTCCCAATCCATGGAAAAACTGTCACAGAACCTGGTGCTGGCTATGCAATGTCGTCCTCCACACCCTTCTGGGTCTCTGGACGGAACGCAGCCTGAGGATACCCCTATGGAGGATCCTTCTGAGGTAATCCGGGCACATGCTTCACCGGTTGCAGGGATCAGGAAAAGAGCACATGGCCGGGTGTCTCCAGCGGGCTCTCCCTCGGGAGAACACAGCGCAGGCTCTCCCACACGCTCCACGGCTTCTGCAGAGCTGGAGGAGGGAGAATGCTGTTTATACCAAGAGGATTCCTTGGTTTCAGCCTCCCCAGATGATCAAACTGCAATAGACTCCCTTATAGCAGCAATCAACCAAACTCTGCATGTGGGGGATCCCCCATCCACTACCACTGACCATGCAGTCTCCTTTAAGAGGGCAAGGCAATCCCAAAAGGTTTTCGCTGATCACCCAGAGTTTCAGGATATCACAAAGCAAAGGGAGAAGCCTGATAGGCGCTTCGGTAACCGAAAACTCATGGAGTCCTGGTACCCTTTTGCCTCACCTGCCCCTAAAGGCTGGGCCGATCCGCCCTCGGTCGACTTCCCCCCCGGTCTCCCGCCTTACCACAAAGACGCTCCTGTCTTTACCCGATGGTTCCTCCATCAAGGACCCGACAGACAGGTGGAGTACCTCGCCCACTCTGCTTTTGAGGCTGCGGGTCTCTCCCTCTCGCCCTCCTTTGCCGCTGTGTGGGTCGCAAAGGCGATCTCTGTCTGGGCAGACTCCCTTAACCCTTCGCTTGAGGAATCCCAGTTCACTCATACCTTCACAGAGGTAACAGCTCAAATTGCCGCTGCGGCGGAGTACCTCATCCAGGCCTCCATGGACGCTGCTACCTGTGCAGCGTTTGCCGCCTCAAATACCATAGCCATCCGTAGAGCTCTCTGGCTCCGACAATGGCGAGCGGACTCTGCCTCCAAGAAGTCTCTCACGGGCCTTCCCTTTTTTCCAGACCGATTGTTTGGCGAATGTCTGGACAAGCTCATTTCTGACGCCACGGGAGGAAAGAGTACCTCCCTCCCCCAGCTTCAGTCCAGGACGTCCTTCACCAGATGTCCACAGTCCTCGTTCCGCTCCTTTCGGAACTCATTTGGCTGGTAGACATCCCGTGCTGTCCCCGCCACCAGCCGCGGACTACGCAGGGACCGACCTTCTCAGCTCTCCCCGAAACCCACTTACCGTAGTCATGGCAGCCTAGACCGAAACAGTCCAGGACTGGGGAGACTCGGCCACGACGCTTTTCCCCCTCATGACTCCTTCGGCGCCCCGGAAGACACACTCATTGTAGGAGGTCGACTGCGAGACCATGTGTCTTCCGGTTACCACATAGAACCGACTCAGGGGTCGGGTCCGAAATTCTTTCTCTCAAACCCCCCAAAGACTCGAAAACGACGCAAAGCTTTTTTCTCAGCAATCCACTCGCTCCAAACAGCAGGAGTCATAATACCTGTCCCAGATGACGAGACGTTCGGGGGGTTTTATTCCAACCTCTTTGTGGTCCCCAAAAAGGATGGGTCAGTTCGACCCATCCTGGACCTCAAACACCTAAAGAAACATGTGCACGTACGGAGATTCAGAATGGAGTCCCTAAGGTCCTTTATTGCATCCATGGTCGAAGGGGAATTCCTCGCCTCCATAGACATCAAGGACGCGTACCTGCACATACCCATCGCCCCAGATCACCAAAAGTTCCTCCACTTCGCAATTCAGGACTCCCACTTTCAATTTGTAGCTCTACCCTTCGGCCTTGCCACCGCACCAAGGGTCTTCACCAAAGTCATGGCGGCCGCCATGAGCGTCCTTCACACCAGGGGAGTAGTCGTTCTCCCTTACTTGGACGACCTCCTCATCAAGGCCCCCTCCTTCCGCGACTGCTCAACCAGCGTACAGATCACTGTGGATACCCTATCCCGCTCAGGGTGGCTAGTGAATCTGGACAAATCATCCCCCGATCCCATCACGATCCATCACCTTCCTGGGCATGTCCCTTGACACCCTTCGGGGCTTGATCCTTCTCCCTCAGGACAAGGCGATCGCTCTTCAACGAGTGGAACGCTGCCGTCTACGTCCTCCGTCTCGCTCCTTTCGATTCGGCATGAAAGTGCTCGGCAGGATGGTGGCAGCTATGGAAGCAGTACCTTTTGCTCAACGGCACCTCCGCCCACTGCAGCTAGCCCTTCTAGCTTCCTGGGACAAGAGCCCCTTCTCCCTGGACAGACATCTTTACCTGACGCCTTCAGTCAGGTACGCACTCCGCTGGTGGCTTCGGTCCTCATCCCTATCGAAGGGGAGATCTTTTCTCCCAGTGAACTGGCTGGTCCTGACCCCGAACGCCAACCTACTAGGCTGGGGAGCAGTGTACCGGCACCACACTGCTCAAGGACGTTGGATGCCCCAGGAGTCTTCCCTACCCATAAACATCCTGGAACTCCGCGCGATCTTCCTCACGCTCAGAGCGTTCTGCCCCCTGCTAGCAGGTCGTCCGATTCGAGTCCAATCGGACAATGCGACAGCTGTAGCCTATATCAATCGGCAGGGGGGCACCCGCAGCAAAGCGGCTTATCTCGAGGCCCACAAGATCCTAAGTTGGGCTGAATCGACGGGATCAGTGATATCAGCGGTGCACATACCGGGGGTAGAGAACTGGGCAGCAGACTTTCTAAGTTGCCAAGGCCTGGCCGCCGGAGAATGGTCTCTCCACCCAGATGTTTCTACACATCTGCACTCGCTGGGGTACACCAGACGTGGACCTAATGGCCTCAAGGTTGAATGCAAAGGGACCCGCGTTCATAGCCAGGTCACGCGACCCACAGTCCATCGGTGCGGATGCTCTAGTCTGCTCTTGGCACCACTTCAGCCTGCCTTGCATATTTCCACCTCTACCCCTGCTGCCGCGGGTAATCGGGAAGATCAAGGCAGAGGGAGTCCCGGTGATACTGATAGCACCGGACTGGCCTAGGCGCGCCTGGTACGCCGAATTAGTACAAATGCTCGCAGACGCACCGTGGCACCTTCCAGACATCCCAGACTTGCTGACCCAAGGGCCCATTTCCCATCAGAACTCCAGAGCCCTGAAGCTGACGACATGGCCATTGAGACCTGGGTATTAACAAGAGCGGGATTCTCCCATGCGGTTATTTCCACCGTGATCAGCGCCCGAAAGCCTGCTTCATCCCGCATTTACCACCGTACGTGGTTAATCTTCCTTTCATGGTGCAGGGAAACTAACGTCCAGCCTATGCCTCTGGCCATCCCCATTATTCTCGACTTTCTACAGTCTGGCTTGCAAGCGGGGTTGGCTCTCAGTTCCCTTAAAGGGCAGGTCTCAGCGCTCTCAATCTTCTACCAATGCCGCCTGGCTCAAAAACCGCAAGTAAAGACCTTCCTCCAGGGCGTTTCCTATCTAGTTCCCCCATACAAACGGCCGCTGGAACCATGGGACCTCAACCTCGTTCTGGACGGTCTCCAGAGGTCTCCCTTTGAACCCCTCAAGGAATCCTCCCTTGCTCTTCTGTCCTGGAAGGTAACATTCCTGGTGGCAATTACGTCCATCAGACGGGTTTCGGAGCTAGCAGCACTCTCTTGCCGCGAGCCTTTTCTGATCTTTCACCAGGACAAGGTGGTTCTGCGCCCCCTTCCGGATTTCCTTCCAAAGTTTTACCCCGTTTCATTTGAACGAGGACATTGTTCTGCCTTCCTTTTGTCCACACCCAGTTCATAGGGTGGAAAGGTCTCTGCATTTGTTAGACCTTGTCAGAGCTCTCAGATATTACATATCCAGGACAGCCCCCTTTAGGAAAACTGACTTTGTTCATCATTCCTGAGGGGCCTAAGAAGGGACAGGCAGCTTCAAAGGCGACTCTGGCTTGCTGGATTCGCTCTGCGATCCAGGAAGTCTACCGCTTGCAACTCAAGCCCATTCCTAGTGGGCTATGGGCTCATTCCACGCAAGCAGTTGGCGCTTCGTGGGCCATTCGGCATCAGGCTTCAGTGGAACAGGTGTGTAAGGCTGCGACCTGGTCTAGCCTACATACGTTTTCAAAGCATTACAGAGTCCATACCCAGGTTTCAACTGAGGCAAATCTGGGTAGGAAAATTCTGCAAACGGCAGTAGAGCACCTCTCTCAGTAGGCGCTCCAGGCTGTCTAGGACTGGTTCCTAGTCCTTGGGTTGTGTTGTCTTCTTTTATGTTTCCCACCCATGGACTGCTTTAGGACGTCCCATGGTCCTGTGTCCCCCAATGAGGTGTCAGAGAAAAACGGATTTTTGTGTACTCGCCGTAAAATCGTTTTCTCTTAGCCATCATTGGGGACACAGCACCCACCCTGTTGCCCTGTTGGGCCTTGGTTCTCTCAGTACCTTATTTGGTTATGGACTCTTCTTTTCTCATGTTCCTCTGTTGAGAAGTTTTTTACTTCCCCCCCCCCCCCCCCCCCCAAAAACCCCCCCCTCCTACTGCTTG